>NW_028277192.1:110000-112500 GCF_051122295.1 Plectrocnemia conspersa | reverse complement strand
AAAAGTTATTATTTCGAATCGAAAATTATCCGGTCGCAAGTCGAGAGAAGTCCGAGTCGAATCGCGCTCAGAGCGGCCCGTTCCGCCGAATCCCGGCCGCGACCGCGTCGACTTCGGCTTGTTAGGCTAGAGCGAGCGGCTCGGCGACTTTGCACCGCGCCGCCTATACGTGGAGTGCGCGCGAGGCGAGAGCGCGCGGCCGTGTTCGGTCGCGTTTGCTCTCGGCGTTCTCGTCGGCTCCTCGGGTCGAGTCGCTCGCTCTTTCGCTCGCTCGCAACCGTTTGGCGGACGCACCGTATTATTATTGATAATAATGCGCGTGTACGTCGCTTACGGCTCTGCTTCGAGCGTCTACGAGAGACGGCTCTTCGAAATCTCGGCATGCGCGAACCGCGGTCGGCGTCAGTCGGCGTCTGCGGTGCGCTCGCGCCTTCCGGGTACCCTTCCGGGTGTGTGGAGGATACTATATGCGATCACGCGCGTGTTTATACGAATCGAGTGATAAGCGGAGAGCGCATCGCGCTCTCCGGCTCTCCAGAGCTCCGCGGCGAGCCGCGTTGTACGGGGCCGTCGGTCGTTCGCGACCGGCGAGCTCGCTGCGCTATTACGGCCCTCCGCTCTAGCGCGGAGAGGCCGCGCACTGTGCGCGTAGACGGGTGAAGATAATATAATAATAATAATATATATAAAAATATATATATATATATATATAACAAAAAACGATACATATAAATAAAATGTTGTACGTCTTAAAAAAGACGAGACGAGAACGATAGGTAGAGATAGAGGAGGAGGAGGAGAATAATAAATACATGACACGTAAGGAGTGCGTAAGCGGACGCTCTCTACAGAGACGCAAGCTCGCAGCTCCCTGGTTGATCCTGCCAGTAATCATATGCTTGTCTCAAAGACTAAGCCATGCAAGTCTCAGTATAAGCCGTATTAAGGTGAAACCGCGAATGGCTCAATATATCAGTTTTGGTTCCTTAGATCGTACACAGTTACTTGGATAACTGTGGCAATTCTAGAGCTAATACATGCAAACGAAGTTCCGACCGGCGACGGAAGGAATGCTTTTATTAGATCAAAAACCAATCGGCGGAGCGCGCGTTTCGGCGCGCGCCCGTCGCACTCGGAGATGACTCTAGATAACTTTGAGCAGATCGCACGGTCTAGCACCGGCGACGCGTCTTTCAAATGTCTGCCTTATCAACTGTCGATGGTAGTTTATGCGACTACCATGGTTGTCACGGGTAACGGGGAATCAGGGTTCGATTCCGGAGAGGGAGCCTGAGAAACGGCTACCACATCCACGGAAGGCAGCAGGCGCGCAAATTACCCACTCCCGGCACGGGGAGGTAGTGACGAAAAATAACGATACGGGACTCTTACGAGGCCTCGTGATCGGAATGATTACACTTTAAATCCTTTAACGAGGATCCATTGGAGGGCAAGTCTGGTGCCAGCAGCCGCGGTAATTCCAGCTCCAATAGCATATACTAAAGTTGTTGCGGTTAAAAAGCTCGTAGTTGAAATTGTGTCCTGCGGCGTCGGTCTACCGGTTGCGGTACGACAGGCGCGTCTGCGGGGCTTCTCGCCGGTGCGTGTTCACCGCCGGTCGCGTCCGCGCCGCGCGTTCGCGTGCGCGTCGTCGTCTTCGCGACTTCGGCGCGCGCCGCGGGCTCGCGGTCGGCGCGCGAGGCGGGCCCTCGCGGCTGTTTACTTTGAACAAATTAGAGTGCTCAAAGCGGGCTAATATTTGCCTGAATATTGTGCGCATGGAATAATAGAATAGGACCTCGGTTCTGTTTTGTTGGCTTTCTGACACCAGAGGTAATGATTAATAGGGACAACTGGGGGCATTCGTATTGCGACGTTAGAGGTGAAATTCTTGGATCGTCGCAAGACGGACTAAAGCGAAAGCATTTGCCAAAGGTGTTTTCATTAATCAAGAACGAAAGTTAGAGGTTCGAAGGCGATTAGATACCGCTGTAGTTCTAACCATAAATGATGCCAGCCAGCGATCCGCCGAAGTTTCTTATTTTGATTCGGTGGGCAGCTCCCGGGAAACCAAAGCTTTCGGGCTCCGGGGGGAGTATGGTTGCAAAGCTGAAACTTAAAGGAATTGACGGAAGGGCACCACCAGGAGTGGAGCCTGCGGCTTAATTCGACTCAACACGGGAAAACTCACCAGGCCCGGACACTGGAAGGATTGACGGATTAACAGCTCTTTCTCGATTCGGTGGGTGGTGGTGCATGGCCGCTCTTAGTTGGTGGAGCGATTTGTCAGGTTAATTCCGGTAACGAACGTAACTCTAGCCTATTAAATAGACGTGCTACCGATATCACGAGGGTCCGCGGCCGGGCGGCGCGCGCGCGCTCGCGTCGTTAACGCGGCGCAAGTCGCGCGCGTCCGCCCGCGCGCGCGGTCTTCAACTATCGGCGTACAATGAAAATCTTCTTAGAGGGACCGGTGGTAATTATAGCCACACGAGATTGA
>NW_028277192.1:92500-97500 GCF_051122295.1 Plectrocnemia conspersa | reverse complement strand
GTTAACAGCCGTTGCACGCGAGTTAGTCGATCCTAAGCCCTAGGAGAAATCCGATGTCGATGACGGTGTAAAGTAAAATTATTATTATACAATATGTAAGACTACTGACAACACCCGTCGGGCGAAAGGGAATCCGGTTGCAGTTCCGGAACCCGGCAGCGGAACCGAATTAAAAATCGTTCCCTCTCACGAGTGCGTTCGTCGGGGTGACCCAAAGTGGCCTGAAGACGCCGACGGGAGGTCCGGAGAGAGTTATCTTTTCTGCCTGAGCGTTCGAGCGCCCTGGAATCCTATAGCGGGGAGATAGGGCTCGGAGCGCGAAGAGCATCGCCGATGCGGCGGTGTCCGGATCGGCCCCTCGGACCTTGAAAATTCAGGTGAGGGCAACGCGGAGATGTCGCGCCGGCTCGTACCCATATCCGCAGCAGGTCTCCAAGGTGAAGAGCCTCTAGCCGATAGAATAATGTAGGTAAGGGAACGACGGGTTCCCGGGTGCTCCCACCCGCATCCTCAGGTTGTGTATAAGCCCTTACCTATCGGCTCTTTTGCAACCCTAGCACTGAGCACAACCGCTTCCCATCGGCAAGCCGATGGTCCGCTTCCACGTCTCGGCCGGAGTCGTCCCGATGGACGACTGCGACCGGTGTCCCGGTCCGGAGCTACTGATGGTCTCCCGGCATCACTATCTTTTGTTGGAGACGGAGGAAGGATAAGAACCGGTTAGGTAAAGGCAACGGGGGGGTCGTGCTCCGCTGTCTTTGTGTCTCTAGGAAGAGATGTGTGTGTTGGTAGCGCGCTGTCGCGCTCGCGTGTTCGATTGTACGCTGCAGAAGGCAGACTGTATCCGAATTTCGTGTAACGGGGGAGGCTCGCTCTTTGCATTGCGAGCCCCGCCCCTGTCGTCGTTTTTGTGGCGAGGTGCGTCCGTCGTGTTCTGATGTGTCGTCTTGTTTAGTCAGCTAGTGACGCGTGTATTTGTGTAGAGTTTAAGACTCTGAGGCTGTGGAGAAGTGTCATTGGTTATTTATGTGGTGTCGTCTCACGTACGGCTGCACCTGTTCTGAAACTAATTGGGTTTTGGTTTGGTTAACATATTATTATTTTGCTATGTTAATAATTAAGCTAGTATTGTTAAAGGGCGTTGTTAGTTGGCGAGCGTCGCGCGTCAGGTCGTTGTCGAAATCCGGCGCGCGAGCTGAGGTTTTTAGTAATTGTACCTAGACTTTTTAGGGAAGAAAGATTCTCTAATTGTTGGCGATGGGCGCCCGCCCTACGGAGGACGGACGTCTTCTCGGCAGGCGTATGCCTTGCAAAACTTGCGGAACGATTCGAAGTTCTTCTTTGTGGCCACCATGTCTCTGTGAGTCGGAGGGCCCTCTTCTTTGAGCTCTAGGGCCGCGAATAGCGCGGCTCTTTCACCTTCGAGCTTCGGGCACTCCCACAGGACGTGCTCGGAATCCTGGACGTCGTCTCCGCACGGGCATCCTTTTTCGGCGCTAAACCCAAAGCGGTTTTGGTAAGCCCGGAATGCTCCGTGTCCTGTCAAGAATTGGGTGGTTTCGAAGTCCGGTGTCAGCCAGTGTCTCTTCAGCCGCTCGGCAATTTCCGGAAGGAACCTGTATGTCAGCCTGCCGGTGTCGGCAAGCCTCCATCTTTCCTGCCACGCTTCGAGCACCACCGCCCTCCCGAGTCTCTTGATCAGGGCCAACCTGGCTGCGGGGGTGGGCTCTCCGCCTGGAGGAGTCAATTTTCTCCCGTCGATCTCGGCATCTCTGCCTTGTTTAAGATGGAACACGGCGGCCTTGTACTGCGCCGTGAGGTCGATGGGCTCGACCCCGGCGAGCGTGAGGAGCGCCGCGTTCGGAGCAGTTTTATATGCTGTGGTCGTGAAGCGTAACGGGGCGGTCTGAGTCCTCAGCAGCAATCTCTGAGGGAGACCCTTTGCCGCTTTTGCGGCCCATGCGCTCGCGGCGTACGTGACGATGGGGACGTAGATGGCCTTGTACATGACCACCCGCGCCCTGAAGTTGAGGCCCCAGCTGAGGCCTCCCAACCTCGCGATCTTGCCTAAGGCGTCGCGGCTTTTTTGTGCGACGTGCCGAATGTGCACGTCGGGATTGAAGTTTTGGCGGATTTGCACGCCCAAGTAGCGTGCAGATTGGACAATTTTAATTTTATGGCCGTCCATGTGGACACGAGGTGTGCTCGTCAGGTTCCCCTTGAGGAAAACTGCTTCAGTTTTGTGAGGGGCGAAGGAGAGTTTGTTCTCCGCGCCCCACGTGTGGACGGCGGCGAGAGCGAAATTCGCTTTCTCCGCCATTTCTCTCCCGGAGTCGGCTCGGATGAGGAGCAGCAAATCGTCGGCGTATGCGATCAGTTCGCATCGCGACGGAAGTGCGACGTTGAGGACGTCGTCGAATAGTACGTTCCATAGGAATGGCCCCAGGACAGAGCCCTGAGGACATCCTCTTTCCAGATTTTTCCACACGAGCGACGCGCCGGCGTCTATTACGACGCGACGGTCGGACAGGTATGACCTTATGACCTTGAGGAGGTCAGAGGGTATCCTCTTGTTTCGAAGCTTTTCTACTATTCCTGGCCACCAAGCGTTGTCGAAGGCCCCCGAGATGTCGAGGAGCACTCCGACGACGTAACGTTCCGAGGACTGCTCTGTAGCACTTTTAGCGTAGTTAATCGCGTCCTCGGTGCCCCTACCGGGGCGGAACCCATATTGTCTGGAAGACAGGGCGAATGCACCTTGTTTAAGATGCTCTTCGAGTCTCTGGCAAATGACTTTCTCGAAGAGCTTGCCTATGGTTGAGAGAAGCGTGATCGGTCGGTACGCCTTTGGGTTTGTCCTGTCCCTGTTCCCGGGTTTAGTGAGAATCACCATCTTCCCTAGCTTCCAACAGCTCGGAAAGACTCCCGCGGAACGGCACTCCTCGAAAACGATTTTGATGACCGGTCCTACTGTCTCCCAACATTTTTTAATTATCGTGGTGGTCACGCAGTCGAGGCCCGGGGCCGTGCCCTCTCGCGTGCGCTTGAGGGCCTCCTCGATCTCGAGCCGCGTGATCGGGTCCGATTGTCGGGTGTCGACCTCCTCTCGTAGTCGCCGTCTGATCGCGCTTTGTGCGACCGTGTCTTCTTCCGTTCGGTCCTCGGGCAGCAGTGCCTCTAGGACGTTCACCGCTGCCTGCCGCGAGTCGATTGCGCAAATTCCATTTCTGTCCTTCACGTCTGCTAGCGAGATCGCCGCTCTGCTGCTCATCTTAACGCAGCGGTATGGGCCACCCCACGTGTTCTCGGCGCTCTCTCGTTCAACGAAATTCCTCCAGTGGGTTCTTTTAGCCGTTCTTATTAGGGATTTATATTTATTTATTTTTTCCCTCATTTCTCGCTTTATTGCCCTGAAGGGGTCGTCTTTCGGGGTTTCAGCCGTGATCGTCCTCGACCCTCGGGCCTTCACCGCCGCTGCGTAGGGGCGGTGAGCTCGGTTGGCCTTTTTACGGGCCTCCGTGAGGGCCGGGGTCCACCAGCTCGGTAGAGATTTGCGTGGGGGCTGGGGCTTGCTTCTGGGCAGATTTGTTTCGGCGGCTGCGATTATAGCCGTTTGGAGCGCCTCGGCGCAGGCTTCGGGGCCAGGCCGGAGCGTCCTCGCGGCTCTGTCGAGCTCCGTCTGCAGGTCTCTCGCTAGGTTTTCCCAGTTCGCTTTCGCGATTCGGAATCGTCCGGGGAGGGCTGCGCGTCCTTTTGTTCGCGAGGTTTCTGTCTTCTCGCTTCGCTCGCGGCAGATTCTCATGGTGATGAGTCTGTGGTCCGAGAGGCACGCTTCCGTGTGAATCTTCCAGTCTGCTAGTTTGAGGTGCGATCCGAGGCTGTAGAAGGTCGCGTCTGGTGTTGATTCTCCGGTCGGGCCGTAGTAACTACATTCGGAGGGGCCCTCGCTCGTCGCGACCGTGAGGCCGCTGGCGATTACGAAGTCCTCCATCTGCCGGTTCACTACTGAGTTTTTATTGTACTTCTTTTCGTCTGGATCGCCCCAGATTGTCGAGTGTGCGTTGAAGTCTCCTCCGATTATGACGTGTCTTCCCCTGAGGGCGTTTAGTGTCGTCGTGAGGCCGTCTATGTGTGTGCCGATGCAGTCCCCGAATCGAAAGTATGCCGATATTGCATACATGTCGACTCCCTCCGCTGAAAGATGGACGACCGCGCGACACTCGTTCGACAGTTGCGTCAAAAGAGTGACTCGCAGCGCCGGGTTTAAGACGGCTATCGAGGCTCCCGCGGGTTGAATCTCAAAGATCCTGGCCCGCGCGCCGACTCCAGTCGTTTTCCCCATCCAGATGTATGGTTCTTGTATGAGGGCTACATCGGTTTTGTGTTTCGTTATATTTGCTTCAAATTCCGCCATCGCGTCCTTACAATGGTGGAGATTTTGTTGGGCGATCCTGACGTCCTTAAGATTGATTTGTGGGCTATCCATTTGTGTTTGAGAGTTCCCTCGCGAGCGCGGCCTTATAGGCCGGGCAAGTCCGGTCTCCGACCTTGTGGGCTGGAGATTCGTGCTGTCGTCTCAGTCGGCAGCAGGTGGCGCAGTTGGTCGGCTTGTCCCTATTGGGGCATTCGCCGGCCTCGTGGGCGGTTCCACCGCACCAGTTACAGGAGGCTTTTTCAGCCCTGCACCTGGTCATCGTGTGCCCGTATAGTTGGCACCGGTAGCAGCGAACCACTCTGATGTGGTCCCGGATTCGATGAGCGGAGTATCCAAGATACACCGTGTCTCTGGACACGAGCTCTTTGTGGATGCTGGGTGGCAGGGAGACGACGGCGTGCGTGCGATCCTTAGCACGCGTGTTTAGTCTAGTGACTACGGAGGAGTTCTGAAGGAACTCCTCTTTGCTGATTCCCGATTCTATGTTCTGTTCGTAAAGCGAACTCATTATTTCTTCGTTTGTTTCATTTCTGAACGTGTCGTGAATTATCACTCGCGGATTCTT
>NW_028277192.1:77500-82500 GCF_051122295.1 Plectrocnemia conspersa | reverse complement strand
TGCAGTTCCGGAACCCGGCAGCGGAACCGAATTAAAAATCGTTCCCTCTCACGAGTGCGTTCGTCGGGGTGACCCAAAGTGGCCTGAAGACGCCGACGGGAGGTCCGGAGAGAGTTATCTTTTCTGCCTGAGCGTTCGAGCGCCCTGGAATCCTATAGCGGGGAGATAGGGCTCGGAGCGCGAAGAGCATCGCCGATGCGGCGGTGTCCGGATCGGCCCCTCGGACCTTGAAAATTCAGGTGAGGGCAACGCGGAGATGTCGCGCCGGCTCGTACCCATATCCGCAGCAGGTCTCCAAGGTGAAGAGCCTCTAGCCGATAGAATAATGTAGGTAAGGGAACGACGGGTTCCCGGGTGCTCCCACCCGCATCCTCAGGTTGTGTATAAGCCCTTACCTATCGGCTCTTTTGCAACCCTAGCACTGAGCACAACCGCTTCCCATCGGCAAGCCGATGGTCCGCTTCCACGTCTCGGCCGGAGTCGTCCCGATGGACGACTGCGACCGGTGTCCCGGTCCGGAGCTACTGATGGTCTCCCGGCATCACTATCTTTTGTTGGAGACGGAGGAAGGATAAGAACCGGTTAGGTAAAGGCAACGGGGGGGTCGTGCTCCGCTGTCTTTGTGTCTCTAGGAAGAGATGTGTGTGTTGGTAGCGCGCTGTCGCGCTCGCGTGTTCGATTGTACGCTGCAGAAGGCAGACTGTATCCGAATTTCGTGTAACGGGGGAGGCTCGCTCTTTGCATTGCGAGCCCCGCCCCTGTCGTCGTTTTTGTGGCGAGGTGCGTCCGTCGTGTTCTGATGTGTCGTCTTGTTTAGTCAGCTAGTGACGCGTGTATTTGTGTAGAGTTTAAGACTCTGAGGCTGTGGAGAAGTGTCATTGGTTATTTATGTGGTGTCGTCTCACGTACGGCTGCACCTGTTCTGAAACTAATTGGGTTTTGGTTTGGTTAACATATTATTATTTTGCTATGTTAATAATTAAGCTAGTATTGTTAAAGGGCGTTGTTAGTTGGCGAGCGTCGCGCGTCAGGTCGTTGTCGAAATCCGGCGCGCGAGCTGAGGTTTTTAGTAATTGTACCTAGACTTTTTAGGGAAGAAAGATTCTCTAATTGTTGGCGATGGGCGCCCGCCCTACGGAGGACGGACGTCTTCTCGGCAGGCGTATGCCTTGCAAAACTTGCGGAACGATTCGAAGTTCTTCTTTGTGGCCACCATGTCTCTGTGAGTCGGAGGGCCCTCTTCTTTGAGCTCTAGGGCCGCGAATAGCGCGGCTCTTTCACCTTCGAGCTTCGGGCACTCCCACAGGACGTGCTCGGAATCCTGGACGTCGTCTCCGCACGGGCATCCTTTTTCGGCGCTAAACCCAAAGCGGTTTTGGTAAGCCCGGAATGCTCCGTGTCCTGTCAAGAATTGGGTGGTTTCGAAGTCCGGTGTCAGCCAGTGTCTCTTCAGCCGCTCGGCAATTTCCGGAAGGAACCTGTATGTCAGCCTGCCGGTGTCGGCAAGCCTCCATCTTTCCTGCCACGCTTCGAGCACCACCGCCCTCCCGAGTCTCTTGATCAGGGCCAACCTGGCTGCGGGGGTGGGCTCTCCGCCTGGAGGAGTCAATTTTCTCCCGTCGATCTCGGCATCTCTGCCTTGTTTAAGATGGAACACGGCGGCCTTGTACTGCGCCGTGAGGTCGATGGGCTCGACCCCGGCGAGCGTGAGGAGCGCCGCGTTCGGAGCAGTTTTATATGCTGTGGTCGTGAAGCGTAACGGGGCGGTCTGAGTCCTCAGCAGCAATCTCTGAGGGAGACCCTTTGCCGCTTTTGCGGCCCATGCGCTCGCGGCGTACGTGACGATGGGGACGTAGATGGCCTTGTACATGACCACCCGCGCCCTGAAGTTGAGGCCCCAGCTGAGGCCTCCCAACCTCGCGATCTTGCCTAAGGCGTCGCGGCTTTTTTGTGCGACGTGCCGAATGTGCACGTCGGGATTGAAGTTTTGGCGGATTTGCACGCCCAAGTAGCGTGCAGATTGGACAATTTTAATTTTATGGCCGTCCATGTGGACACGAGGTGTGCTCGTCAGGTTCCCCTTGAGGAAAACTGCTTCAGTTTTGTGAGGGGCGAAGGAGAGTTTGTTCTCCGCGCCCCACGTGTGGACGGCGGCGAGAGCGAAATTCGCTTTCTCCGCCATTTCTCTCCCGGAGTCGGCTCGGATGAGGAGCAGCAAATCGTCGGCGTATGCGATCAGTTCGCATCGCGACGGAAGTGCGACGTTGAGGACGTCGTCGAATAGTACGTTCCATAGGAATGGCCCCAGGACAGAGCCCTGAGGACATCCTCTTTCCAGATTTTTCCACACGAGCGACGCGCCGGCGTCTATTACGACGCGACGGTCGGACAGGTATGACCTTATGACCTTGAGGAGGTCAGAGGGTATCCTCTTGTTTCGAAGCTTTTCTACTATTCCTGGCCACCAAGCGTTGTCGAAGGCCCCCGAGATGTCGAGGAGCACTCCGACGACGTAACGTTCCGAGGACTGCTCTGTAGCACTTTTAGCGTAGTTAATCGCGTCCTCGGTGCCCCTACCGGGGCGGAACCCATATTGTCTGGAAGACAGGGCGAATGCACCTTGTTTAAGATGCTCTTCGAGTCTCTGGCAAATGACTTTCTCGAAGAGCTTGCCTATGGTTGAGAGAAGCGTGATCGGTCGGTACGCCTTTGGGTTTGTCCTGTCCCTGTTCCCGGGTTTAGTGAGAATCACCATCTTCCCTAGCTTCCAACAGCTCGGAAAGACTCCCGCGGAACGGCACTCCTCGAAAACGATTTTGATGACCGGTCCTACTGTCTCCCAACATTTTTTAATTATCGTGGTGGTCACGCAGTCGAGGCCCGGGGCCGTGCCCTCTCGCGTGCGCTTGAGGGCCTCCTCGATCTCGAGCCGCGTGATCGGGTCCGATTGTCGGGTGTCGACCTCCTCTCGTAGTCGCCGTCTGATCGCGCTTTGTGCGACCGTGTCTTCTTCCGTTCGGTCCTCGGGCAGCAGTGCCTCTAGGACGTTCACCGCTGCCTGCCGCGAGTCGATTGCGCAAATTCCATTTCTGTCCTTCACGTCTGCTAGCGAGATCGCCGCTCTGCTGCTCATCTTAACGCAGCGGTATGGGCCACCCCACGTGTTCTCGGCGCTCTCTCGTTCAACGAAATTCCTCCAGTGGGTTCTTTTAGCCGTTCTTATTAGGGATTTATATTTATTTATTTTTTCCCTCATTTCTCGCTTTATTGCCCTGAAGGGGTCGTCTTTCGGGGTTTCAGCCGTGATCGTCCTCGACCCTCGGGCCTTCACCGCCGCTGCGTAGGGGCGGTGAGCTCGGTTGGCCTTTTTACGGGCCTCCGTGAGGGCCGGGGTCCACCAGCTCGGTAGAGATTTGCGTGGGGGCTGGGGCTTGCTTCTGGGCAGATTTGTTTCGGCGGCTGCGATTATAGCCGTTTGGAGCGCCTCGGCGCAGGCTTCGGGGCCAGGCCGGAGCGTCCTCGCGGCTCTGTCGAGCTCCGTCTGCAGGTCTCTCGCTAGGTTTTCCCAGTTCGCTTTCGCGATTCGGAATCGTCCGGGGAGGGCTGCGCGTCCTTTTGTTCGCGAGGTTTCTGTCTTCTCGCTTCGCTCGCGGCAGATTCTCATGGTGATGAGTCTGTGGTCCGAGAGGCACGCTTCCGTGTGAATCTTCCAGTCTGCTAGTTTGAGGTGCGATCCGAGGCTGTAGAAGGTCGCGTCTGGTGTTGATTCTCCGGTCGGGCCGTAGTAACTACATTCGGAGGGGCCCTCGCTCGTCGCGACCGTGAGGCCGCTGGCGATTACGAAGTCCTCCATCTGCCGGTTCACTACTGAGTTTTTATTGTACTTCTTTTCGTCTGGATCGCCCCAGATTGTCGAGTGTGCGTTGAAGTCTCCTCCGATTATGACGTGTCTTCCCCTGAGGGCGTTTAGTGTCGTCGTGAGGCCGTCTATGTGTGTGCCGATGCAGTCCCCGAATCGAAAGTATGCCGATATTGCATACATGTCGACTCCCTCCGCTGAAAGATGGACGACCGCGCGACACTCGTTCGACAGTTGCGTCAAAAGAGTGACTCGCAGCGCCGGGTTTAAGACGGCTATCGAGGCTCCCGCGGGTTGAATCTCAAAGATCCTGGCCCGCGCGCCGACTCCAGTCGTTTTCCCCATCCAGATGTATGGTTCTTGTATGAGGGCTACATCGGTTTTGTGTTTCGTTATATTTGCTTCAAATTCCGCCATCGCGTCCTTACAATGGTGGAGATTTTGTTGGGCGATCCTGACGTCCTTAAGATTGATTTGTGGGCTATCCATTTGTGTTTGAGAGTTCCCTCGCGAGCGCGGCCTTATAGGCCGGGCAAGTCCGGTCTCCGACCTTGTGGGCTGGAGATTCGTGCTGTCGTCTCAGTCGGCAGCAGGTGGCGCAGTTGGTCGGCTTGTCCCTATTGGGGCATTCGCCGGCCTCGTGGGCGGTTCCACCGCACCAGTTACAGGAGGCTTTTTCAGCCCTGCACCTGGTCATCGTGTGCCCGTATAGTTGGCACCGGTAGCAGCGAACCACTCTGATGTGGTCCCGGATTCGATGAGCGGAGTATCCAAGATACACCGTGTCTCTGGACACGAGCTCTTTGTGGATGCTGGGTGGCAGGGAGACGACGGCGTGCGTGCGATCCTTAGCACGCGTGTTTAGTCTAGTGACTACGGAGGAGTTCTGAAGGAACTCCTCTTTGCTGATTCCCGATTCTATGTTCTGTTCGTAAAGCGAACTCATTATTTCTTCGTTTGTTTCATTTCTGAACGTGTCGTGAATTATCACTCGCGGATTCTTAAGTCCGCGGAGTGACGCCTTTAGGCCCGCTTTTTCGAGAGTCGGGTTTAGGTCAATTAGCTTTTCAGCTTCGCATCTGTCCTTGATGAGGACGCACGCCGTGTTTCCTGCAGCAGGAAAAATTCCTCTTACGTGCAG
>NW_028277192.1:42500-45000 GCF_051122295.1 Plectrocnemia conspersa | reverse complement strand
GAGCGGCCCGTTCCGCCGAATCCCGGCCGCGACCGCGTCGACTTCGGCTTGTTAGGCTAGAGCGAGCGGCTCGGCGACTTTGCACCGCGCCGCCTATACGTGGAGTGCGCGCGAGGCGAGAGCGCGCGGCCGTGTTCGGTCGCGTTTGCTCTCGGCGTTCTCGTCGGCTCCTCGGGTCGAGTCGCTCGCTCTTTCGCTCGCTCGCAACCGTTTGGCGGACGCACCGTATTATTATTGATAATAATGCGCGTGTACGTCGCTTACGGCTCTGCTTCGAGCGTCTACGAGAGAGACGGCTCTTCGAAATCTCGGCATGCGCGAACCGCGGTCGGCGTCAGTCGGCGTCTGCGGTGCGCTCGCGCCTTCCGGGTACCCTTCCGGGTGTGTGGAGGATACTATATGCGATCACGCGCGTGTTTATACGAATCGAGTGATAAGCGGAGAGCGCATCGCGCTCTCCGGCTCTCCAGAGCTCCGCGGCGAGCCGCGTTGTACGGGGCCGTCGGTCGTTCGCGACCGGCGAGCTCGCTGCGCTATTACGGCCCTCCGCTCTAGCGCGGAGAGGCCGCGCACTGTGCGCGTAGACGGGTGAAGATAATATAATAATATATATAAAAGTATATATATAACAAAAAACGATACATATAAATAAAATGTTGTACGTCTTAAAAAAGACGAGACGAGAACGATAGGTAGAGATAGAGGAGGAGAATAATAAATACATGACACGTAAGGAGTGCGTAAGCGGACGCTCTCTACAGAGACGCAAGCTCGCAGCTCCCTGGTTGATCCTGCCAGTAATCATATGCTTGTCTCAAAGACTAAGCCATGCAAGTCTCAGTATAAGCCGTATTAAGGTGAAACCGCGAATGGCTCAATATATCAGTTTTGGTTCCTTAGATCGTACACAGTTACTTGGATAACTGTGGCAATTCTAGAGCTAATACATGCAAACGAAGTTCCGACCGGCGACGGAAGGAATGCTTTTATTAGATCAAAAACCAATCGGCGGAGCGCGCGTTTCGGCGCGCGCCCGTCGCACTCGGAGATGACTCTAGATAACTTTGAGCAGATCGCACGGTCTAGCACCGGCGACGCGTCTTTCAAATGTCTGCCTTATCAACTGTCGATGGTAGTTTATGCGACTACCATGGTTGTCACGGGTAACGGGGAATCAGGGTTCGATTCCGGAGAGGGAGCCTGAGAAACGGCTACCACATCCACGGAAGGCAGCAGGCGCGCAAATTACCCACTCCCGGCACGGGGAGGTAGTGACGAAAAATAACGATACGGGACTCTTACGAGGCCTCGTGATCGGAATGATTACACTTTAAATCCTTTAACGAGGATCCATTGGAGGGCAAGTCTGGTGCCAGCAGCCGCGGTAATTCCAGCTCCAATAGCATATACTAAAGTTGTTGCGGTTAAAAAGCTCGTAGTTGAAATTGTGTCCTGCGGCGTCGGTCTACCGGTTGCGGTACGACAGGCGCGTCTGCGGGGCTTCTCGCCGGTGCGTGTTCACCGCCGGTCGCGTCCGCGCCGCGCGTTCGCGTGCGCGTCGTCGTCTTCGCGACTTCGGCGCGCGCCGCGGGCTCGCGGTCGGCGCGCGAGGCGGGCCCTCGCGGCTGTTTACTTTGAACAAATTAGAGTGCTCAAAGCGGGCTAATATTTGCCTGAATATTGTGCGCATGGAATAATAGAATAGGACCTCGGTTCTGTTTTGTTGGCTTTCTGACACCAGAGGTAATGATTAATAGGGACAACTGGGGGCATTCGTATTGCGACGTTAGAGGTGAAATTCTTGGATCGTCGCAAGACGGACTAAAGCGAAAGCATTTGCCAAAGGTGTTTTCATTAATCAAGAACGAAAGTTAGAGGTTCGAAGGCGATTAGATACCGCTGTAGTTCTAACCATAAATGATGCCAGCCAGCGATCCGCCGAAGTTTCTTATTTTGATTCGGTGGGCAGCTCCCGGGAAACCAAAGCTTTCGGGCTCCGGGGGGAGTATGGTTGCAAAGCTGAAACTTAAAGGAATTGACGGAAGGGCACCACCAGGAGTGGAGCCTGCGGCTTAATTCGACTCAACACGGGAAAACTCACCAGGCCCGGACACTGGAAGGATTGACGGATTAACAGCTCTTTCTCGATTCGGTGGGTGGTGGTGCATGGCCGCTCTTAGTTGGTGGAGCGATTTGTCAGGTTAATTCCGGTAACGAACGTAACTCTAGCCTATTAAATAGACGTGCTACCGATATCACGAGGGTCCGCGGCCGGGCGGCGCGCGCGCGCTCGCGTCGTTAACGCGGCGCAAGTCGCGCGCGTCCGCCCGCGCGCGCGGTCTTCAACTATCGGCGTACAATGAAAATCTTCTTAGAGGGACCGGTGGTAATTATAGCCACACGAGATTGAGCAATAGCAGGTCTGTGATGCCCTTAGATGTCCTGGGCCGCACGCGCGCTACACTGAAGGGATCAGCGTGTCCTCCTTGGCCTAACGGCC
>NW_028277192.1:5000-7500 GCF_051122295.1 Plectrocnemia conspersa | reverse complement strand
ATTTTTTTTTATATATACATATATATATTTATTAATATATAAATTTTATATTTATTAATACTAACAATAATAATATAATAACGTTTTAATTATTACAAAAGTTATTATTTCGAATCGAAAATTATCCGGTCGCAAGTCGAGAGAAGTCCGAGTCGAATCGCGCTCAGAGCGGCCCGTTCCGCCGAATCCCGGCCGCGACCGCGTCGACTTCGGCTTGTTAGGCTAGAGCGAGCGGCTCGGCGACTTTGCACCGCGCCGCCTATACGTGGAGTGCGCGCGAGGCGAGAGCGCGCGGCCGTGTTCGGTCGCGTTTGCTCTCGGCGTTCTCGTCGGCTCCTCGGGTCGAGTCGCTCGCTCTTTCGCTCGCTCGCAACCGTTTGGCGGACGCACCGTATTATTATTGATAATAATGCGCGTGTACGTCGCTTACGGCTCTGCTTCGAGCGTCTACGAGAGAGACGGCTCTTCGAAATCTCGGCATGCGCGAACCGCGGTCGGCGTCAGTCGGCGTCTGCGGTGCGCTCGCGCCTTCCGGGTACCCTTCCGGGTGTGTGGAGGATACTATATGCGATCACGCGCGTGTTTATACGAATCGAGTGATAAGCGGAGAGCGCATCGCGCTCTCCGGCTCTCCAGAGCTCCGCGGCGAGCCGCGTTGTACGGGGCCGTCGGTCGTTCGCGACCGGCGAGCTCGCTGCGCTATTACGGCCCTCCGCTCTAGCGCGGAGAGGCCGCGCACTGTGCGCGTAGACGGGTGAAGATAATATAATAATATATATAAAAGTATATATATAACAAAAAACGATACATATAAATAAAATGTTGTACGTCTTAAAAAAGACGAGACGAGAACGATAGGTAGAGATAGAGGAGGAGAATAATAAATACATGACACGTAAGGAGTGCGTAAGCGGACGCTCTCTACAGAGACGCAAGCTCGCAGCTCCCTGGTTGATCCTGCCAGTAATCATATGCTTGTCTCAAAGACTAAGCCATGCAAGTCTCAGTATAAGCCGTATTAAGGTGAAACCGCGAATGGCTCAATATATCAGTTTTGGTTCCTTAGATCGTACACAGTTACTTGGATAACTGTGGCAATTCTAGAGCTAATACATGCAAACGAAGTTCCGACCGGCGACGGAAGGAATGCTTTTATTAGATCAAAAACCAATCGGCGGAGCGCGCGTTTCGGCGCGCGCCCGTCGCACTCGGAGATGACTCTAGATAACTTTGAGCAGATCGCACGGTCTAGCACCGGCGACGCGTCTTTCAAATGTCTGCCTTATCAACTGTCGATGGTAGTTTATGCGACTACCATGGTTGTCACGGGTAACGGGGAATCAGGGTTCGATTCCGGAGAGGGAGCCTGAGAAACGGCTACCACATCCACGGAAGGCAGCAGGCGCGCAAATTACCCACTCCCGGCACGGGGAGGTAGTGACGAAAAATAACGATACGGGACTCTTACGAGGCCTCGTGATCGGAATGATTACACTTTAAATCCTTTAACGAGGATCCATTGGAGGGCAAGTCTGGTGCCAGCAGCCGCGGTAATTCCAGCTCCAATAGCATATACTAAAGTTGTTGCGGTTAAAAAGCTCGTAGTTGAAATTGTGTCCTGCGGCGTCGGTCTACCGGTTGCGGTACGACAGGCGCGTCTGCGGGGCTTCTCGCCGGTGCGTGTTCACCGCCGGTCGCGTCCGCGCCGCGCGTTCGCGTGCGCGTCGTCGTCTTCGCGACTTCGGCGCGCGCCGCGGGCTCGCGGTCGGCGCGCGAGGCGGGCCCTCGCGGCTGTTTACTTTGAACAAATTAGAGTGCTCAAAGCGGGCTAATATTTGCCTGAATATTGTGCGCATGGAATAATAGAATAGGACCTCGGTTCTGTTTTGTTGGCTTTCTGACACCAGAGGTAATGATTAATAGGGACAACTGGGGGCATTCGTATTGCGACGTTAGAGGTGAAATTCTTGGATCGTCGCAAGACGGACTAAAGCGAAAGCATTTGCCAAAGGTGTTTTCATTAATCAAGAACGAAAGTTAGAGGTTCGAAGGCGATTAGATACCGCTGTAGTTCTAACCATAAATGATGCCAGCCAGCGATCCGCCGAAGTTTCTTATTTTGATTCGGTGGGCAGCTCCCGGGAAACCAAAGCTTTCGGGCTCCGGGGGGAGTATGGTTGCAAAGCTGAAACTTAAAGGAATTGACGGAAGGGCACCACCAGGAGTGGAGCCTGCGGCTTAATTCGACTCAACACGGGAAAACTCACCAGGCCCGGACACTGGAAGGATTGACGGATTAACAGCTCTTTCTCGATTCGGTGGGTGGTGGTGCATGGCCGCTCTTAGTTGGTGGAGCGATTTGTCAGGTTAATTCCGGTAACGAACGTAACTCTAGCCTATTAAATAGACGTGCTACCGATATCACGAGGGTCCGCGGCCGGGCGGCGCGCGCGCGCTCGCGTCGTTAACGCGGCGCAAGTCGCGCGCGTCCGCCCGCGCG
>NW_028277189.1:72500-77500 GCF_051122295.1 Plectrocnemia conspersa | reverse complement strand
ACTCTTTTGGGCCGCATATCGGATGTGGGCGGCGGGATTGAATCCGCGGGAGACCTGATAACCCAGGTAGCGGGCGACAGGCTCAAATTTGACCCTGTGGCCGTTGAATAAAATTTTAGGGAGCCGCTCGGAATCCAGCGAGCCCCTAAGCATAACCGCACAGGTTTTGTTATGTGCAAAGGATAACTTGTTATCTTTGCACCAAGAATCTAAGGATATGAGGGCCGTCGTGGCCCGAGATTCGAGTTCCTTTCTGCTGTTAGCGTGAACCAACAGCAGGAGGTCGTCGGCATAGGCAATCAAGTCACAGCGCAGAGGAAGGGGCTCCCTGAGGACATCGTCAAACATGACGTTCCATAACAGGGGGCCCAGGACCGAGCCTTGAGGACAGCCCCTTGCCAGGGTCCTCCACACCAACGACTCACCTGCGTCCATCACCACGCTTCGACCTTCGAAGTACGACCTGATTAAACTAATCAGGTCTCGTGGGACCAATCTCGACTTCAGGGAGTCGATGATGCGAGGCCACCAGGCGCTATCGAAGGCCCCCGAAATATCGAGGAACACTCCGACGCAATACCTGTCTGGTAACGCGTCAACTCGTAATATAAGGTCTCGCATCGCATCCTCCGCGCCGAGACCAGGCCTAAAACCGAATTGACGCTCCGATAAGGGAGCGCAATTCCGACAATGGTTCTCAATTCGGGCCACTAGGACCTTCTCCAATAGTTTTCCCAGTGCGGGAAGGAGAGTAATGGGACGATATGCCTTGGGACTCGCTGGATCCGAGGCCCCCGGCTTTCTTAGAATGATCATCTTCCCGGACTTCCAAATGTCCGGGAAGGAGCCTGCCGCTCTACAGTTTTCGAATACTGTCGCGATGATTGGTGCCGCGACCTTCCACGATCTCCGAATGAGATCGCCGGTCACGCAGTCAATGCCCGGAGAGGCCCTCACACGCAAGCGTCCGAGAGCACTCTCCACCTCAGACTCGGTAATGGGCGTTGATGGAGGAGTCCTCGCATCCTCGCAATACCGAGCTCTTATTAAGGCCTGAGACGGGGAGTCAGCAGAAGCTGGATCACCCGGCATCAGGGCCTCCAGAATGTTGGTCGCGGCCTGGCAGGAGTCGATGGCGCACACGCCGTGACTGTCAACGATACCCGACAGCGACGCCATCGCGCGATCGGGCATCATGACGCCCCGGTAGTGGCGGCCCCAGACATTTTTAACGCTCTCTCTCTCAACAAAGTCCCTCCAGTGACGCCTTTTTGCAGTCCTGATGAGAGATTTATACTTGTTGCGAGAGGACCTAAACGCTCCTCTGACTCCAACTAGGGGATCTTCAGAAGGAGCGGAGCCATCAAGAGTTGACCTACTAAGCCGTTTTACTTCGGCATAGTAGGCCCTCTGAGCCCGGTTGGCCGCGCATCGAGCCTCCGTCAAGGCCATCGTCCACCATTCCGGTCTATTGCGAGATGGCGGTTTCGTAACGTAACGCGGGATCGACCCATCAGCCGCCGACAAGATCGCGGTCTGGAGGGCTTCCGCCTGGACATTTGGGTTAGGGTCTATATTGTTAAAAAAAGTATTCAATAGATTAGTGAGGAGATGTTCGAATTTCTCCCAGTTCGCCTTACCTAAACGAAACCGCTTTGGAAGCAGACTCCGCTCAGGAGACGGCTGGGAGAAGGGGATGATTTCTCTACAGGGAGAGACCACGGTCAAGTCGAAAGTGATGAGTCGATGATCAGAGAGGCACTCCTGAGTGTGCACTCTCCAATTACTTAAATTTAAAGGCCGAGCTAGGGAATAGAGCGTCGCATCCGGGGTGGACTCACCAGTAGCCGAGACGTAAGTCGGCACCGGCTCCTCCATGCCGTACGCGACGCTCAATCCGCTGCTCAGCACAAAGCTGACCACTGCGGAGTTCCCCACAGGATCCCTGTTACGGCGAGCCTGCGAGGTGTCACCCCACAGCGGGTCATGGGCGTTAAGATCGGCGCCGACCACAACACTGCGTCCAGCGAGAGCATCTAAAGCAGATGATAGTCCCCCAACGTGAACCTCACGGGGGTCGCCATACTGAAAGTAAGCCGACACCACATGAAGACTCACATTAGGGGACGACAAGTGAACAACTGCACGCCACTGATCCGAGAGGTGTCTCAGAAAAGTGACGCACAGATCGTTATTGTACACCACAATAGAGGCGCCCGCTGGCTGGATCTCGTAGATCCTAGCGTCGCAGCCGGCGCCTGTAGTTCTACCGGAGAGGGTGTAGGGCTCCTGAAGGAGCGCCACATCCACTCCAAGAGAGAGGGCCCTATGGCAGAACTCCGCAGTGGCCGCTCTAGACCTGCGGAGATTCTGCTGGGCGAAACTGAGAAGCTTTGTGTGAGGGTTAGCCATTTATAGAGGCAACCTCTCTGGCTAAGGCTGCCCTGTATACTGGACAGCACTGGTCCCCAGCTCTGTGAGCCGGGGACAAGTGCTGTTTTTTAAGTCGGCAACACGACGCACAAGCCACCTGCTTGTCCTTATTTGGGCAAGAGGAGCTCTCGTGCGTCTGTGATCCGCACCAATTGCACGAGGCTTGAAGAGCCCGGCAATTCTGTGCGGAGTGTCCATAGAGCTGGCACTTGTAACACCGCATAACACGAATGTGGTCGCGAATACGGTGCGCCTGAAGACCGATATATATAATGTTCTCTCTAGTAAGGAAGGAATGACACGAAGGAGGTGTAGAGATTACTACGTGACGAAAGTTAGTCACTCTCGATTGCAAGCGCACAATTACTTTGGATTTTGATAAAAATTCCAGTTTTGAAATGTTTAACGAACCCTCTACGTTCTGTTCATATATGGATGTCAAAAACTCCGTATCGCCAGTAGCGTCATTAGGGACGTTTAATATTATCGCCCTTGGGTCTTTTGTCCCGTGTATGGAGGCCTTAAGTCCAGCTCTTTCCAGAGCTGGGTTCAAATCCACGATCCTCTGAGCTTCGGCTCTATTAGCCGCTAGGAGGCCAGTTGAGTTTTTTCCCATAGTGGGAAGGACCTTCTTAATTTGAAGCCTTTCTGTCGCAGGATTGATAACCTTGGTGAAGGCCGCAACAGCCTCCGCCGAAGATTTAATGGTATCATCTATGGGTGTGAGACGCACCATTGATGAGAGAGACTGGGGTTTTGGCCTGATTGGGGATTTACCCCTCATCTCATTGACTATAGTGGCCATAGTGGGCTTTGGGGGGGCTAACATACGCTCTATACGTGCAACCGTGAGCTCCAGTCTCCTGATTGCCTCATTCTGAGGAGTCTCAGGAACGACCGGAGCCGCCGATTGCACGCTTGAGACAAGACGGGCCACCAGTTGATGGAGCTCCCGTCTCTGGGCGCTTGAAATTCTCTCCAAGGAATCGACGTAATCGTCGAGTTCCTTGGAGATAGCGGCTGGGGAGGAATTGTCTTCATCAATCGTCTTATTTTTAATGAGAGGAGGGAACTCCTCTCTCGCACGTTTGGGAGCGGCTTGAACAGATTGGGGCGAGACCGATATGGCCCTTTTCCCAGGAGCATCTATCTGCGGCTCTGAGGGCACCCCCGAGGTAGATGGCTTGGCGGACCCCGCCATCGGTTTCGGGTCACCCGATCTGGTTACTGGGCCCTTTCTTAAGGGCTCTGGGAGTACAGAGGGCGGGGCAATATCCCCGTCTCCTCCATTCTTGGAGCGGGCCCCCTTTTTGGGGGCCGGCTGTTTAGACATATTTTAAAAATAAAGATTTAAATTTATGCTTAAGAATTAAAAATTAAAATTTAATATTTACAAAAAGACTTATGAAAATAAATAGAAATAAAAATTAGCTCGTGACGCTTTCTGACACTTACAAATATCAGAAAAACGCCACGAGTAAAGACTTAAGTAAAAATAACAATTCGCTCGTGACGCTTTCGCACTACTCTAAATTTTGTAAGTGCACGAAAGCATCACGAGTGGTCTAATATACAAAAGCAAAAAAAAATAAAAAGTAAAAAGCTATCACTCGTAACGCCTCAAGTGAAAGCGTCACGAGCGATTTTAATTAAATAAAAAAGAGAACCGTCTGCAGCGCTTCAGATCAAAGCACCACAAACGATTCTCAAATAAAAATTACCACCACCAAAACTTAGATATAAATTAAAATTATTATTAAAATTATCAGATTTGGCAAACCTGGCCTCTGTGGTTGAGTTCCCCTGACTCTGACTCCGCCTCTAGGCGTGAACGCCCTAATGGGCGTCACCCGTGCGTATTGTCACCACTTACTCTAAACTTTTATTGTTGCAATTGTTATTGTCACAAGAATTAACACAGGAACTATTAGCTGCGAAAACTCCAGAAGTTCTGGAGCGATTCTTCTTACACTAAGGTCGTCAGAACCGCTGCCAGACGGAGCACCCGCACACCAATTTTCAACTAGCTGCAAGCAGCAGGGACGCTTCTGGAGCCGATCGTGTGGGAGCGCACTACGCACACGTCCGCACACGATGGCTACCGGAGCGCGACTGTGGTACAGTAGATAGGGACAGATGAGAATCTCGTTAATCCATTCATGCGCGTCACTAATTAGATGACGAGGCATTTGGCTACCTTAAGAGAGTCATAGTTACTCCCGCCGTTTACCCGCGCTTGCTTGAATTTCTTCACGTTGACATTCAGAGCACTGGGCAGAAATCACATTGCGTCAACACCCGCGAGGGCCATCGCAATGCTTTGTTTTAATTAGACAGTCGGATTCTCCTTGTCCGTGCCAGTTCTGAGCTGACCGTCGTCCGGCGGCCGTACAGGCTTTAATGAGCGACGGCGCGGCCCCGGGGCGCCGCGAAGCGTCCCGGGCGCGCCGCCGCCCGCCACACAGCTTGGAAGATCCGAGGGTACGGCCAAGGCGAGGCGCGAAACCTTGAGCGGACGAGCGCCGTTGTTACGCGGCGCTGACAGCCCGCGGAAACCACCCCGTTTC
>NW_028277189.1:57500-62500 GCF_051122295.1 Plectrocnemia conspersa | reverse complement strand
CGGTCTCTTAACGTAGGTCTCAGCCCGGCATCGGGAGGAGGGATTTCCACCCCACCAACCGTGGCCGAGCGACCCCTCCGAAGGTGGAAGATCGCAGCCCTACGCTGCGCCACCAGGTCAACAGGCTCCACGCCCGCGAGCACCAAAAGGGCGTCCGAAGGCGCCGTGGAGTATGCTGCAGTGAGGGTCTTTAAAGGGACCCTCTGCGACTTGTTTAACGCTAACTGCAGCATGCCACGAGACGCCCTCTCCGCAAACACGCTTGACGCGTACGTGACTATAGGAATGTATATAGTCTTATACATCACAAGCTTCGCCCGGAAGTGCAACCCCCACTGGTTGCCACTTAACCGGACGAGCTTGCCGTACGCGTCGCGACTCTTTTGGGCCGCATATCGGATGTGGGCGGCGGGATTGAATCCGCGGGAGACCTGATAACCCAGGTAGCGGGCGACAGGCTCAAATTTGACCCTGTGGCCGTTGAATAAAATTTTAGGGAGCCGCTCGGAATCCAGCGAGCCCCTAAGCATAACCGCACAGGTTTTGTTATGTGCAAAGGATAACTTGTTATCTTTGCACCAAGAATCTAAGGATATGAGGGCCGTCGTGGCCCGAGATTCGAGTTCCTTTCTGCTGTTAGCGTGAACCAACAGCAGGAGGTCGTCGGCATAGGCAATCAAGTCACAGCGCAGAGGAAGGGGCTCCCTGAGGACATCGTCAAACATGACGTTCCATAACAGGGGGCCCAGGACCGAGCCTTGAGGACAGCCCCTTGCCAGGGTCCTCCACACCAACGACTCACCTGCGTCCATCACCACGCTTCGACCTTCGAAGTACGACCTGATTAAACTAATCAGGTCTCGTGGGACCAATCTCGACTTCAGGGAGTCGATGATGCGAGGCCACCAGGCGCTATCGAAGGCCCCCGAAATATCGAGGAACACTCCGACGCAATACCTGTCTGGTAACGCGTCAACTCGTAATATAAGGTCTCGCATCGCATCCTCCGCGCCGAGACCAGGCCTAAAACCGAATTGACGCTCCGATAAGGGAGCGCAATTCCGACAATGGTTCTCAATTCGGGCCACTAGGACCTTCTCCAATAGTTTTCCCAGTGCGGGAAGGAGAGTAATGGGACGATATGCCTTGGGACTCGCTGGATCCGAGGCCCCCGGCTTTCTTAGAATGATCATCTTCCCGGACTTCCAAATGTCCGGGAAGGAGCCTGCCGCTCTACAGTTTTCGAATACTGTCGCGATGATTGGTGCCGCGACCTTCCACGATCTCCGAATGAGATCGCCGGTCACGCAGTCAATGCCCGGAGAGGCCCTCACACGCAAGCGTCCGAGAGCACTCTCCACCTCAGACTCGGTAATGGGCGTTGATGGAGGAGTCCTCGCATCCTCGCAATACCGAGCTCTTATTAAGGCCTGAGACGGGGAGTCAGCAGAAGCTGGATCACCCGGCATCAGGGCCTCCAGAATGTTGGTCGCGGCCTGGCAGGAGTCGATGGCGCACACGCCGTGACTGTCAACGATACCCGACAGCGACGCCATCGCGCGATCGGGCATCATGACGCCCCGGTAGTGGCGGCCCCAGACATTTTTAACGCTCTCTCTCTCAACAAAGTCCCTCCAGTGACGCCTTTTTGCAGTCCTGATGAGAGATTTATACTTGTTGCGAGAGGACCTAAACGCTCCTCTGACTCCAACTAGGGGATCTTCAGAAGGAGCGGAGCCATCAAGAGTTGACCTACTAAGCCGTTTTACTTCGGCATAGTAGGCCCTCTGAGCCCGGTTGGCCGCGCATCGAGCCTCCGTCAAGGCCATCGTCCACCATTCCGGTCTATTGCGAGATGGCGGTTTCGTAACGTAACGCGGGATCGACCCATCAGCCGCCGACAAGATCGCGGTCTGGAGGGCTTCCGCCTGGACATTTGGGTTAGGGTCTATATTGTTAAAAAAAGTATTCAATAGATTAGTGAGGAGATGTTCGAATTTCTCCCAGTTCGCCTTACCTAAACGAAACCGCTTTGGAAGCAGACTCCGCTCAGGAGACGGCTGGGAGAAGGGGATGATTTCTCTACAGGGAGAGACCACGGTCAAGTCGAAAGTGATGAGTCGATGATCAGAGAGGCACTCCTGAGTGTGCACTCTCCAATTACTTAAATTTAAAGGCCGAGCTAGGGAATAGAGCGTCGCATCCGGGGTGGACTCACCAGTAGCCGAGACGTAAGTCGGCACCGGCTCCTCCATGCCGTACGCGACGCTCAATCCGCTGCTCAGCACAAAGCTGACCACTGCGGAGTTCCCCACAGGATCCCTGTTACGGCGAGCCTGCGAGGTGTCACCCCACAGCGGGTCATGGGCGTTAAGATCGGCGCCGACCACAACACTGCGTCCAGCGAGAGCATCTAAAGCAGATGATAGTCCCCCAACGTGAACCTCACGGGGGTCGCCATACTGAAAGTAAGCCGACACCACATGAAGACTCACATTAGGGGACGACAAGTGAACAACTGCACGCCACTGATCCGAGAGGTGTCTCAGAAAAGTGACGCACAGATCGTTATTGTACACCACAATAGAGGCGCCCGCTGGCTGGATCTCGTAGATCCTAGCGTCGCAGCCGGCGCCTGTAGTTCTACCGGAGAGGGTGTAGGGCTCCTGAAGGAGCGCCACATCCACTCCAAGAGAGAGGGCCCTATGGCAGAACTCCGCAGTGGCCGCTCTAGACCTGCGGAGATTCTGCTGGGCGAAACTGAGAAGCTTTGTGTGAGGGTTAGCCATTTATAGAGGCAACCTCTCTGGCTAAGGCTGCCCTGTATACTGGACAGCACTGGTCCCCAGCTCTGTGAGCCGGGGACAAGTGCTGTTTTTTAAGTCGGCAACACGACGCACAAGCCACCTGCTTGTCCTTATTTGGGCAAGAGGAGCTCTCGTGCGTCTGTGATCCGCACCAATTGCACGAGGCTTGAAGAGCCCGGCAATTCTGTGCGGAGTGTCCATAGAGCTGGCACTTGTAACACCGCATAACACGAATGTGGTCGCGAATACGGTGCGCCTGAAGACCGATATATATAATGTTCTCTCTAGTAAGGAAGGAATGACACGAAGGAGGTGTAGAGATTACTACGTGACGAAAGTTAGTCACTCTCGATTGCAAGCGCACAATTACTTTGGATTTTGATAAAAATTCCAGTTTTGAAATGTTTAACGAACCCTCTACGTTCTGTTCATATATGGATGTCAAAAACTCCGTATCGCCAGTAGCGTCATTAGGGACGTTTAATATTATCGCCCTTGGGTCTTTTGTCCCGTGTATGGAGGCCTTAAGTCCAGCTCTTTCCAGAGCTGGGTTCAAATCCACGATCCTCTGAGCTTCGGCTCTATTAGCCGCTAGGAGGCCAGTTGAGTTTTTTCCCATAGTGGGAAGGACCTTCTTAATTTGAAGCCTTTCTGTCGCAGGATTGATAACCTTGGTGAAGGCCGCAACAGCCTCCGCCGAAGATTTAATGGTATCATCTATGGGTGTGAGACGCACCATTGATGAGAGAGACTGGGGTTTTGGCCTGATTGGGGATTTACCCCTCATCTCATTGACTATAGTGGCCATAGTGGGCTTTGGGGGGGCTAACATACGCTCTATACGTGCAACCGTGAGCTCCAGTCTCCTGATTGCCTCATTCTGAGGAGTCTCAGGAACGACCGGAGCCGCCGATTGCACGCTTGAGACAAGACGGGCCACCAGTTGATGGAGCTCCCGTCTCTGGGCGCTTGAAATTCTCTCCAAGGAATCGACGTAATCGTCGAGTTCCTTGGAGATAGCGGCTGGGGAGGAATTGTCTTCATCAATCGTCTTATTTTTAATGAGAGGAGGGAACTCCTCTCTCGCACGTTTGGGAGCGGCTTGAACAGATTGGGGCGAGACCGATATGGCCCTTTTCAGGAGCATCTATCTGCGGCTCTGAGGGCACCCCCGAGGTAGATGGCTTGGCGGACCCCGCCATCGGTTTCGGGTCACCCGATCTGGTTACTGGGCCCTTTCTTAAGGGCTCTGGGAGTACAGAGGGCGGGGCAATATCCCCGTCTCCTCCATTCTTGGAGCGGGCCCCCTTTTTGGGGGCCGGCTGTTTAGACATATTTTAAAAATAAAGATTTAAATTTATGCTTAAGAATTAAAAATTAAAATTTAATATTTACAAAAAGACTTATGAAAATAAATAGAAATAAAAATTAGCTCGTGACGCTTTCTGACACTTACAAATATCAGAAAAACGCCACGAGTAAAGACTTAAGTAAAAATAACAATTCGCTCGTGACGCTTTCGCACTACTCTAAATTTTGTAAGTGCACGAAAGCATCACGAGTGGTCTAATATACAAAAGCAAAAAAAAATAAAAAGTAAAAAGCTATCACTCGTAACGCCTCAAGTGAAAGCGTCACGAGCGATTTTAATTAAATAAAAAAGAGAACCGTCTGCAGCGCTTCAGATCAAAGCACCACAAACGATTCTCAAATAAAAATTACCACCACCAAAACTTAGATATAAATTAAAATTATTATTAAAATTATCAGATTTGGCAAACCTGGCCTCTGTGGTTGAGTTCCCCTGACTCTGACTCCGCCTCTAGGCGTGAACGCCCTAATGGGCGTCACCCGTGCGTATTGTCACCACTTACTCTAAACTTTTATTGTTGCAATTGTTATTGTCACAAGAATTAACACAGGAACTATTAGCTGCGAAAACTCCAGAAGTTCTGGAGCGATTCTTCTTACACTAAGGTCGTCAGAACCGCTGCCAGACGGAGCACCCGCACACCAATTTTCAACTAGCTGCAAGCAGCAGGGACGCTTCTGGAGCCGATCGTGTGGGAGCGCACTACGCACACGTCCGCACACGATGGCTACCGGAGCGCGACTGTGGTACAGTAGATAGGGACAGATGAGAATCTCGTTAATCCATTCATGCGCGTCACTAATTAGATGACGAGGCATTTG
>NW_028277189.1:22500-25000 GCF_051122295.1 Plectrocnemia conspersa | reverse complement strand
AGATGGCGGTTTCGAATCAAAACGCGGGATCGACCCATCAGCCGCCGACAAGATCGCGGTCTGGAGGGCTTCCGCCTGGACATTTGGATCTGGGTCAATGTTATTAAAGGTATGTAATTTATTAGTGAGTAGTTGTTCAAATTTCTCCCAATTCGCCTTATCTAGACGGAACCGCTTGGGAAGCAAACTCCGTCCAGAAGACGACTGAGAGAAGAGGATGTTATCGCTACAAGGAGAGACCGCGGTCAAGTCAAAGGTAATGAGTCTATGATCGGAGAGACACTCCTGAGTGTGAACTCTCCAATTTCTTAAGTTTAAGGGCCGAGCTAGGGAATAGAGCGTCGCATCCGGGGTGGACTCACCAGTAGCCGAGACGTAAGTCGGCACCGGCTCCTCCATGCCGCACGCGACGCTCAATCCGCTGCTCAGCACAAAGCTGACCACTGCGGAGTTCCCCACAGGATCCCTGTTACGGCGAGCCTGCGAGGTGTCACCCCACAGTGGGTCATGGGCGTTAAGATCGGCGCCGACCACAACACTGCGTCCAGCGAGAGCATCTAAAGCAGTTGATAGTCCCCCAACGTGAACCTCACGGGGGTCGCCATACTGAAAGTAAGCCGACACCACATGAAGACTCACATTAGGGGAGGACAAGTGAACAACTGCACGCCACTGATCCGAGAGGTGTCTCAGAAAAGTGACGCACAGGTTGTTGTTGTACACCACAATAGAGGCGCCCGCTGGCTGGATCTCGTAGATCCTAGCGTCGCAGCCAGCGCCTGTAGTCTTACCGGAGCGGGTGTAGGGCTCCTGCAGGAGCGCCACATCCACTCCATGAGAATGGGCCCTAGAGCAGAACTCCGCAGTGGCCGCTCTTGACCTGCGGAGATTCTGCTGGGCGAATTTTAGACTATAACCACAGTCAGGGCTAGCCATTGATAGTGGCCATTTCCCTGGCTATGGCCGCTCTATAGACAGGGCAGCACTGATCCCCGGCCCTATGAGCCGGAGACAAATGCTGTCTCTTGAGGCGACAGCAGGACGCACAAGCCACCGTCCTGTCCTTGTTTGGACAAGAGGCGCTCTCATGTGACTGCTGTCCGCACCAATTGCAGGATGCCTGAGGTGCCCTGCAATTCTGCGCCGAATGACCATAAAGATGGCACTTGTAACATCTTATTACTCTGATATGGTCACGAATACGATGGGCTTGCATGCCCAAGTATACAATGTTTTGGTTGACTAAAAAAGAGTGGCAAATAGGCAAGAGTGAGATGACAATGTGTTTGGAATTTGGAAATCTCGAATTCAGTCTTACAACGACCTTGGAGTTTTTAAGAAATTCTTCTTTGGATATATTTAAAGAGTCCTCCATATTCTGCTCATATATAGTGGTAAGAAGTTCCTCGTCACCTTGGGCGTCGTTTGGGACACCCAAAATTATGGCCCTTGGGTTCTTCGTACCCTGGACAGTGGCCCTCAAACCCACCTTTTGTAGGGCAGGATTGAGACCCACTATCCGTTGAGCCTCAGTTTTATTTGGAGTAAATATGTTAGAATAGTTTTTTCCCACAACAGGTAGTACTTTTTTAATATGCAGTTTCTCAGCAACAGGGTCTACTGCCTTTTTGAAGGCAGCGACTGTCTGCTCCGAAGAAGTAAAATTATCTTCAATAGGCACAAGGCGAACCACAGATTGGACGGACGAAGATTTGGGTCTTAAAGGGGCTGAGCCTCTAATTTCATTTACAATACTGGACAAAGTAGGTTTTGGAGGAGTGATTAGGCGCTCAATTCTTGCTACTGTCAACTCCAGATTTTTTAATGCATCAGGGGGGTGAGCCAAATGCACGCTAGTCGCTGATTGTAAACGTGCCACCAATGTATGTAGCTCACGTCTCTGGACACTTGAGATTCTGTCTAATGAGTCAATGTAAGTATTAAGCTCTTTCGAAATAGCATCTGGTGAGGATTTGTCCTCCTCAGCAGTTAAAGGCTTTGCGAGAGGAGGGAATTCCTCTCGCGGGCGCTTTGAAGCAGCCTGACCTGTCTGCGGTGAGACAGAAATTGCCCTTTTACCGGGGGCTTCCGCTTGGATTTCAATAGCTGTTCCCAAGGCTAGTGTCTTGGGTAATCCTGCCGCAACTTTTGGGTCACCCGATCTAGTGACCGGGCCCTTTCTCGAGTCTGAGACAGAAGTCGTAATAGGCGGCGGGTCTAATTCCCCGTCTCCTCCAAGTTTGGAGCGGGCCCCCTTTTTGGGGGCCGGCTGTTTAGACATATTTTAAATATATAAGATTATGCTTAAGAATTAATATTTAATATATGCAAAAAGACTTATAGAAAATAAACCAAAAAATAAAAACAAAAATTCGCTCGTGACGCTTTCGCACTACTTTAAATTTTATAAGTGCACGAAAGCATCACGAGTGGTGTAATATACAAATACAACAAAAAAATAAAAATAAAAACTATCACCCGTAACGCCTCAAGTGAAAGC
>NW_028277189.1:15000-17500 GCF_051122295.1 Plectrocnemia conspersa | reverse complement strand
TTAAGCCGCAGGCTCCACTCCTGGTGGTGCCCTTCCGTCAATTCCTTTAAGTTTCAGCTTTGCAACCATACTCCCCCCGGAGCCCGAAAGCTTTGGTTTCCCGGGAGCTGCCCACCGAATCAAAATAAGAAACTTCGGCGGATCGCTGGCTGGCATCATTTATGGTTAGAACTACAGCGGTATCTAATCGCCTTCGAACCTCTAACTTTCGTTCTTGATTAATGAAAACACCTTTGGCAAATGCTTTCGCTTTAGTCCGTCTTGCGACGATCCAAGAATTTCACCTCTAACGTCGCAATACGAATGCCCCCAGTTGTCCCTATTAATCATTACCTCTGGTGTCAGAAAGCCAACAAAACAGAACCGAGGTCCTATTCTATTATTCCATGCGCACAATATTCAGGCAAATATTAGCCCGCTTTGAGCACTCTAATTTGTTCAAAGTAAACAGCCGCGAGGGCCCGCCTCGCGCGCCGACCGCGAGCCCGCGGCGCGCGCCGAAGTCGCGAAGACGACGACGCGCACGCGAACGCGCGGCGCGGACGCGACCGGCGGTGAACACGCACCGGCGAGAAGCCCCGCAGACGCGCCTGTCGTACCGCAACCGGTAGACCGACGCCGCAGGACACAATTTCAACTACGAGCTTTTTAACCGCAACAACTTTAGTATATGCTATTGGAGCTGGAATTACCGCGGCTGCTGGCACCAGACTTGCCCTCCAATGGATCCTCGTTAAAGGATTTAAAGTGTAATCATTCCGATCACGAGGCCTCGTAAGAGTCCCGTATCGTTATTTTTCGTCACTACCTCCCCGTGCCGGGAGTGGGTAATTTGCGCGCCTGCTGCCTTCCGTGGATGTGGTAGCCGTTTCTCAGGCTCCCTCTCCGGAATCGAACCCTGATTCCCCGTTACCCGTGACAACCATGGTAGTCGCATAAACTACCATCGACAGTTGATAAGGCAGACATTTGAAAGACGCGTCGCCGGTGCTAGACCGTGCGATCTGCTCAAAGTTATCTAGAGTCATCTCCGAGTGCGACGGGCGCGCGCCGAAACGCGCGCTCCGCCGATTGGTTTTTGATCTAATAAAAGCATTCCTTCCGTCGCCGGTCGGAACTTCGTTTGCATGTATTAGCTCTAGAATTGCCACAGTTATCCAAGTAACTGTGTACGATCTAAGGAACCAAAACTGATATATTGAGCCATTCGCGGTTTCACCTTAATACGGCTTATACTGAGACTTGCATGGCTTAGTCTTTGAGACAAGCATATGATTACTGGCAGGATCAACCAGGGAGCTGCGAGCTTGCGTCTCTGTAGAGAGCGTCCGCTTACGCACTCCTTACGTGTCATGTATTTATTATTCTCCTCCTCCTCCTCTATCTCTACCTATCGTTCTCGTCTCGTCTTTTTTAAGACGTACAACATTTTATTTATATGTATCGTTTTTTGTTATATATATATATATATATATTTTTATATATATTATTATTATTATATTATCTTCACCCGTCTACGCGCACAGTGCGCGGCCTCTCCGCGCTAGAGCGGAGGGCCGTAATAGCGCAGCGAGCTCGCCGGTCGCGAACGACCGACGGCCCCGTACAACGCGGCTCGCCGCGGAGCTCTGGAGAGCCGGAGAGCGCGATGCGCTCTCCGCTTATCACTCGATTCGTATAAACACGCGCGTGATCGCATATAGTATCCTCCACACACCCGGAAGGGTACCCGGAAGGCGCGAGCGCACCGCAGACGCCGACTGACGCCGACCGCGGTTCGCGCATGCCGAGATTTCGAAGAGCCGTCTCTCGTAGACGCTCGAAGCAGAGCCGTAAGCGACGTACACGCGCATTATTATCAATAATAATACGGTGCGTCCGCCAAACGGTTGCGAGCGAGCGAAAGAGCGAGCGACTCGACCCGAGGAGCCGACGAGAACGCCGAGAGCAAACGCGACCGAACACGGCCGCGCGCTCTCGCCTCGCGCGCACTCCACGTATAGGCGGCGCGGTGCAAAGTCGCCGAGCCGCTCGCTCTAGCCTAACAAGCCGAAGTCGACGCGGTCGCGGCCGGGATTCGGCGGAACGGGCCGCTCTGAGCGCGATTCGACTCGGACTTCTCTCGACTTGCGACCGGATAATTTTCGATTCGAAATAATAACTTTTGTAATAATTAAAACGTTATTATATTATTATTGTTAGTATTAATAAATATAAAATTTATATATTAATAAATATATATATGTATATATAAAAAAAAAAATATATATACATATATATATATATAATTTTTTTTTTTTTTATATATATATATATATATATATATATATATATTTTTTTTTTTTTTTTTTTTTTTTTTTTATACATATATATATATATATATATATATATATTTTTTTTTTTTTTTTTTTTTTTTTTTTTTATACTTATATATATATATATATTTTTTTTTTTTTTTTTTTTTTTTTTTTTTTAACGTTATTTCGCACATTCCGCATAG
>NW_028277188.1:140000-145000 GCF_051122295.1 Plectrocnemia conspersa | reverse complement strand
GTCTGGGCGCGAGCCCGCCTGGAGCCGCCGTCGGTGCAGATCTTGGTGGTAGTAGCAAATACTCAAGCGAGGTCCTTGAGGGCTGATGTGGAGAAGGGTTTCGCGTTAACAGCCGTTGCACGCGAGTTAGTCGATCCTAAGCCCTAGGAGAAATCCGATGTCGATGACGGTGTAAAGTAAAATTATTATTATACAATATGTAAGACTACTGACAACACCCGTCGGGCGAAAGGGAATCCGGTTGCAGTTCCGGAACCCGGCAGCGGAACCGAATTAAAAATCGTTCCCTCTCACGAGTGCGTTCGTCGGGGTGACCCAAAGTGGCCTGAAGACGCCGACGGGAGGTCCGGAGAGAGTTATCTTTTCTGCCTGAGCGTTCGAGCGCCCTGGAATCCTATAGCGGGGAGATAGGGCTCGGAGCGCGAAGAGCATCGCCGATGCGGCGGTGTCCGGATCGGCCCCTCGGACCTTGAAAATTCAGGTGAGGGCAACGCGGAGATGTCGCGCCGGCTCGTACCCATATCCGCAGCAGGTCTCCAAGGTGAAGAGCCTCTAGCCGATAGAATAATGTAGGTAAGGGAAGTCGGCAAGTTGGATCCGTAACTTCGGGATAAGGATTGGCTCTGAGGGCCGTGGCGCGTCGGGCCTGGTCGGGAAGGGGGAATCGATCGAAACGGGGTGGTTTCCGCGGGCTGTCAGCGCCGCGTAACAACGGCGCTCGTCCGCTCAAGGTTTCGCGCCTCGCCTTGGCCGTACCCTCGGATCTTCCAAGCTGTGTGGCGGGCGGCGGCGCGCCCGGGACGCTTCGCGGCGCCCCGGGGCCGCGCCGTCGCTCATTAAAGCCTGTACGGCCGCCGGACGACGGTCAGCTCAGAACTGGCACGGACAAGGAGAATCCGACTGTCTAATTAAAACAAAGCATTGCGATGGCCCTCGCGGGTGTTGACGCAATGTGATTTCTGCCCAGTGCTCTGAATGTCAACGTGAAGAAATTCAAGCAAGCGCGGGTAAACGGCGGGAGTAACTATGACTCTCTTAAGGTAGCCAAATGCCTCGTCATCTAATTAGTGACGCGCATGAATGGATTAACGAGATTCTCATCTGTCCCTATCTACTCAGTCGCGCTCTAGTAGCCGTTGCGGGTGGACGCGTTCGTAGCGTGCTCCATCAAAATCGGCTGCCGAAGCGTTCCCAGTGTAGTTACAGTTTTGAAAATTGTCTGGCGCAGGCAGAGTCTCGTTGTGGTTCCAACGACACTTGTGTTGGGGGGATCACTCCAGGATTTCTGGCGCTATAGTGCTGGAAAGTTTTCCTAAGTGAAATTTGTGACAATAACATTAGATTGTAACAATAAATTTGTGTGACAATAACCACGGGTGACGCCCATTTGGGCGGACACGCCTGAGGGACACACCTGAGGGAGGGGCTCGAGGCAGGGGCCCTCAACCACAAAGGCCAGGGTTTGCCAACTTATTTTAATTCTTAATAATATTTTATTTTAATATAAGCTTTGGTGGTGGTACTTTGATTAATTCGAGAATCGTTTGTGGTGCCTACGTTTGTAGCATCGCAGACGGTTCTCTTTTTTTATTTAATTAAAATCGCTCGTGACGCTTTCACTTGAGGCGTTACGGGTGATAGTTTTTATTTTTATTTTTTTGTTGTATTTGTATATTACACCACTCGTGATGCTTTCGTGCACTTATAAAATTTAAAGTAGTGCGAAAGCGTCACGAGCGAATTTTTGTTTTTATTTTTTGGTTTATTTTCTATAAGTCTTTTTGCATATATTAAATATTAATTCTTAAGCATAATCTTATATATTTAAAATATGTCTAAACAGCCGGCCCCCAAAAAGGGGGCCCGCTCCAAACTTGGAGGAGACGGGGAATTAGACCCGCCGCCTATTACGACTTCTGTCTCAGACTCGAGAAAGGGCCCGGTCACTAGATCGGGTGACCCAAAAGTTGCGGCAGGATTACCCAAGACACTAGCCTTGGGAACAGCTATTGAAATCCAAGCGGAAGCCCCCGGTAAAAGGGCAATTTCTGTCTCACCGCAGACAGGTCAGGCTGCTTCAAAGCGCCCGCGAGAGGAATTCCCTCCTCTCGCAAAGCCTTTAACTGCTGAGGAGGACAAATCCTCACCAGATGCTATTTCGAAAGAGCTTAATACTTACATTGACTCATTAGACAGAATCTCAAGTGTCCAGAGACGTGAGCTACATACATTGGTGGCACGTTTACAATCAGCGACTAGCGTGCATTTGGCTCACCCCCCTGATGCATTAAAAAATCTGGAGTTGACAGTAGCAAGAATTGAGCGCCTAATCACTCCTCCAAAACCTACTTTGTCCAGTATTGTAAATGAAATTAGAGGCTCAGCCCCTTTAAGACCCAAATCTTCGTCCGTCCAATCTGTGGTTCGCCTTGTGCCTATTGAAGATAATTTTACTTCTTCGGAGCAGACAGTCGCTGCCTTCAAAAAGGCAGTAGACCCTGTTGCTGAGAAACTGCATATTAAAAAAGTACTACCTGTTGTGGGAAAAAACTATTCTAACATATTTACTCCAAATAAAACTGAGGCTCAACGGATAGTGGGTCTCAATCCTGCCCTACAAAAGGTGGGTTTGAGGGCCACTGTCCAGGGTACGAAGAACCCAAGGGCCATAATTTTGGGTGTCCCAAACGACGCCCAAGGTGACGAGGAACTTCTTACCACTATATATGAGCAGAATATGGAGGACTCTTTAAATATATCCAAAGAAGAATTTCTTAAAAACTCCAAGGTCGTTGTAAGACTGAATTCGAGATTTCCAAATTCCAAACACATTGTCATCTCACTCTTGCCTATTTGCCACTCTTTTTTAGTCAACCAAAACATTGTATACTTGGGCATGCAAGCCCATCGTATTCGTGACCATATCAGAGTAATAAGATGTTACAAGTGCCATCTTTATGGTCATTCGGCGCAGAATTGCAGGGCACCTCAGGCATCCTGCAATTGGTGCGGACAGCAGTCACATGAGAGCGCCTCTTGTCCAAACAAGGACAGGACGGTGGCTTGTGCGTCCTGCTGTCGCCTCAAGAGACAGCATTTGTCTCCGGCTCATAGGGCCGGGGATCAGTGCTGCCCTGTCTATAGAGCGGCCATAGCCAGGGAAATGGCCACTATCAATGGCTAGCCCTGACTGTGGTTATAGTCTAAAATTCGCCCAGCAGAATCTCCGCAGGTCAAGAGCGGCCACTGCGGAGTTCTGCTCTAGGGCCCATTCTCATGGAGTGGATGTGGCGCTCCTGCAGGAGCCCTACACCCGCTCCGGTAAGACTACAGGCGCTGGCTGCGACGCTAGGATCTACGAGATCCAGCCAGCGGGCGCCTCTATTGTGGTGTACAACAACAACCTGTGCGTCACTTTTCTGAGACACCTCTCGGATCAGTGGCGTGCAGTTGTTCACTTGTCCTCCCCTAATGTGAGTCTTCATGTGGTGTCGGCTTACTTTCAGTATGGCGACCCCCGTGAGGTTCACGTTGGGGGACTATCAACTGCTTTAGATGCTCTCGCTGGACGCAGTGTTGTGGTCGGCGCCGATCTTAACGCCCATGACCCACTGTGGGGTGACACCTCGCAGGCTCGCCGTAACAGGGATCCTGTGGGGAACTCCGCAGTGGTCAGCTTTGTGCTGAGCAGCGGATTGAGCGTCGCGTGCGGCATGGAGGAGCCGGTGCCGACTTACGTCTCGGCTACTGGTGAGTCCACCCCGGATGCGACGCTCTATTCCCTAGCTCGGCCCTTAAACTTAAGAAATTGGAGAGTTCACACTCAGGAGTGTCTCTCCGATCATAGACTCATTACCTTTGACTTGACCGCGGTCTCTCCTTGTAGCGATAACATCCTCTTCTCTCAGTCGTCTTCTGGACGGAGTTTGCTTCCCAAGCGGTTCCGTCTAGATAAGGCGAATTGGGAGAAATTTGAACAACTACTCACTAATAAATTACATACCTTTAATAACATTGACCCAGATCCAAATGTCCAGGCGGAAGCCCTCCAGACCGCGATCTTGTCGGCGGCTGATGGGTCGATCCCGCGTTTTGATTCGAAACCGCCATCTCGAAATAGACCGGAATGGTGGACGATGGCTTTGACGGAGGCCCGATGTGCGGCCAACCGGGCTCAGAGGGCCTACTATGCCGAAGTAAAACGGCTTAGTAGGTCAACTCTTGATGGCTCCGCTCCTTCTGAAGATCCCTTAGTTGGAGTCAGAGGGGCGTTCAGGTCCTCTCGCAACAAGTATAAATCTCTCATCAGGACTGCAAAAAGGCGTCACTGGAGGGACTTTGTTGAGAGAGAGAGCGTTAAAAATGTCTGGGGCCGCCACTACCGGGGCGTCATGATGCCCGATCGCGCGATGGCGTCGCTGTCGGGTATCGTTGACGGTCACGGTGTGTGCGCCATCGACTCCTGCCAGGCCGCGTCCAACATCCTGGAGGCCCTGATGCCGGGTGATCCAGCTTCTGCTGACTCCCCGTCTCAGGCCTTAATAAGAGCTCGGTATTGCGAGGATGCGAGGACTCCTCCATCAACGCCCATTACCGAGTCTGAGGTGGAGAGTGCTCTCGGACGCTTGCGTGTGAGGGCCTCTCCGGGCATTGACTGCGTGACCGGCGATCTCATTCGGAGATCGTGGAAGGTCGCGGCACCAATTATCGCGACAGTTTTCGAAAACTGTAGAGCGGCAGGCTCCTTCCCGGACATTTGGAAGTCCGGGAAGATGATCATTCTTAGAAAGCCGGGGGCCTCGGATCCAGCGAGTCCCAAGGCATATCGTCCCATTACTCTCCTTCCCGCACTGGGAAAACTATTGGAGAAGGTCCTAGTGGCCCGTATCGAGAACCATTGTCGGAATTGCGCTCCCTTATCGGAGCGTCAATTCGGTTTTAGGCCGGGTCTCGGCACGGAGGATGCGATGCTAGACCTTATATTACGAGTTGACGCGTTA
>NW_028277188.1:132500-135000 GCF_051122295.1 Plectrocnemia conspersa | reverse complement strand
GCTCGGCGACTTTGCACCGCGCCGCCTATACGTGGAGTGCGCGCGAGGCGAGAGCGCGCGGCCGTGTTCGGTCGCGTTTGCTCTCGGCGTTCTCGTCGGCTCCTCGGGTCGAGTCGCTCGCTCTTTCGCTCGCTCGCAACCGTTTGGCGGACGCACCGTATTATTATTGATAATAATGCGCGTGTACGTCGCTTACGGCTCTGCTTCGAGCGTCTACGAGAGACGGCTCTTCGAAATCTCGGCATGCGCGAACCGCGGTCGGCGTCAGTCGGCGTCTGCGGTGCGCTCGCGCCTTCCGGGTACCCTTCCGGGTGTGTGGAGGATACTATATGCGATCACGCGCGTGTTTATACGAATCGAGTGATAAGCGGAGAGCGCATCGCGCTCTCCGGCTCTCCAGAGCTCCGCGGCGAGCCGCGTTGTACGGGGCCGTCGGTCGTTCGCGACCGGCGAGCTCGCTGCGCTATTACGGCCCTCCGCTCTAGCGCGGAGAGGCCGCGCACTGTGCGCGTAGACGGGTGAAGATAATATAATAATAATAATATATATAAAAATATATATATATATATATATAACAAAAAACGATACATATAAATAAAATGTTGTACGTCTTAAAAAAGACGAGACGAGAACGATAGGTAGAGATAGAGGAGGAGGAGGAGAATAATAAATACATGACACGTAAGGAGTGCGTAAGCGGACGCTCTCTACAGAGACGCAAGCTCGCAGCTCCCTGGTTGATCCTGCCAGTAATCATATGCTTGTCTCAAAGACTAAGCCATGCAAGTCTCAGTATAAGCCGTATTAAGGTGAAACCGCGAATGGCTCAATATATCAGTTTTGGTTCCTTAGATCGTACACAGTTACTTGGATAACTGTGGCAATTCTAGAGCTAATACATGCAAACGAAGTTCCGACCGGCGACGGAAGGAATGCTTTTATTAGATCAAAAACCAATCGGCGGAGCGCGCGTTTCGGCGCGCGCCCGTCGCACTCGGAGATGACTCTAGATAACTTTGAGCAGATCGCACGGTCTAGCACCGGCGACGCGTCTTTCAAATGTCTGCCTTATCAACTGTCGATGGTAGTTTATGCGACTACCATGGTTGTCACGGGTAACGGGGAATCAGGGTTCGATTCCGGAGAGGGAGCCTGAGAAACGGCTACCACATCCACGGAAGGCAGCAGGCGCGCAAATTACCCACTCCCGGCACGGGGAGGTAGTGACGAAAAATAACGATACGGGACTCTTACGAGGCCTCGTGATCGGAATGATTACACTTTAAATCCTTTAACGAGGATCCATTGGAGGGCAAGTCTGGTGCCAGCAGCCGCGGTAATTCCAGCTCCAATAGCATATACTAAAGTTGTTGCGGTTAAAAAGCTCGTAGTTGAAATTGTGTCCTGCGGCGTCGGTCTACCGGTTGCGGTACGACAGGCGCGTCTGCGGGGCTTCTCGCCGGTGCGTGTTCACCGCCGGTCGCGTCCGCGCCGCGCGTTCGCGTGCGCGTCGTCGTCTTCGCGACTTCGGCGCGCGCCGCGGGCTCGCGGTCGGCGCGCGAGGCGGGCCCTCGCGGCTGTTTACTTTGAACAAATTAGAGTGCTCAAAGCGGGCTAATATTTGCCTGAATATTGTGCGCATGGAATAATAGAATAGGACCTCGGTTCTGTTTTGTTGGCTTTCTGACACCAGAGGTAATGATTAATAGGGACAACTGGGGGCATTCGTATTGCGACGTTAGAGGTGAAATTCTTGGATCGTCGCAAGACGGACTAAAGCGAAAGCATTTGCCAAAGGTGTTTTCATTAATCAAGAACGAAAGTTAGAGGTTCGAAGGCGATTAGATACCGCTGTAGTTCTAACCATAAATGATGCCAGCCAGCGATCCGCCGAAGTTTCTTATTTTGATTCGGTGGGCAGCTCCCGGGAAACCAAAGCTTTCGGGCTCCGGGGGGAGTATGGTTGCAAAGCTGAAACTTAAAGGAATTGACGGAAGGGCACCACCAGGAGTGGAGCCTGCGGCTTAATTCGACTCAACACGGGAAAACTCACCAGGCCCGGACACTGGAAGGATTGACGGATTAACAGCTCTTTCTCGATTCGGTGGGTGGTGGTGCATGGCCGCTCTTAGTTGGTGGAGCGATTTGTCAGGTTAATTCCGGTAACGAACGTAACTCTAGCCTATTAAATAGACGTGCTACCGATATCACGAGGGTCCGCGGCCGGGCGGCGCGCGCGCGCTCGCGTCGTTAACGCGGCGCAAGTCGCGCGCGTCCGCCCGCGCGCGCGGTCTTCAACTATCGGCGTACAATGAAAATCTTCTTAGAGGGACCGGTGGTAATTATAGCCACACGAGATTGAGCAATAGCAGGTCTGTGATGCCCTTAGATGTCCTGGGCCGCACGCGCGCTACACTGAAGGGATCAGCGTGTCCTCCTTGGCCTAACGGCCCGGGTAACCCGTTGAACCCCCTTCGTGATAGGGATTGGGGTTTGCAAT
>NW_028277188.1:125000-127500 GCF_051122295.1 Plectrocnemia conspersa | reverse complement strand
GAAGTTGAGGCCCCAGCTGAGGCCTCCCAACCTCGCGATCTTGCCTAAGGCGTCGCGGCTTTTCTGTGCGACGTGCCGAATGTGCACGTCGGGATTAAAATTTTGGCGGATTTGCACGCCCAAGTAGCGTGCAGATTGAACGATTTTAATTTTGTGGCCGCCCATGTGGACACGAGGTGTGCTCGTCAGGTTCCCCTTGAGGAAAACTGCTTCAGTTTTGTGCGGGGCGAAGGAGAGTTTGTTCTCCGCGCCCCACGTGTGGACGGCGGCGAGAGCGAAATTCGCTTTCTCCGCCATTTCTCTCCCGGAGTCGGCTCGGATGAGGAGCAGCAAATCGTCGGCGTATGCGATCAGTTCGCACCGCGACGGAAGTGCGACGTTGAGGACGTCGTCGAACAGTATATTCCATAGGAATGGCCCCAGGACGGAGCCCTGAGGGCATCCTCTTTCCAGATTCTTCCACACGAGCGACGCGCCGGCGTCTATTACGACGCGGCGGTCGGACAGGTATGACCTTATGACCTTGAGGAGGTCAGAGGGTATCCTCTTGTTGCGAAGCTTGTCCACGATGCCTGGCCACCAGGCGTTGTCGAAGGCCCCCGAAATATCGAGGAGCACTCCGACGACGTAACGCTCCGAGGACTGCTCTGTGGCACTTTTGGCGTAGTTAATCGCGTCCTCGGTGCCCCTGCCGGGGCGGAACCCGTATTGTCTGGAGGACAGGGCGAAAGCACCTTTTTTAAGATGCTCTTCGAGTCTATTGCAAATGACCTTCTCGAAGAGCTTGCCTATGGTCGGGAGGAGCGTGATCGGCCTGTACGCCTTCGGATCGGATCGGTCCCTGTTCCCGGGTTTAGTGAGGATCACCATCTTTCCGGGCTTCCAACAGCCCGGAAAGACTCCCTCGGAACGGCACTCCTCAAAGACTATCTCCAGGATCGGTCCCGCTATCTCCCAACATTTTTTTATAATGGTGACGGTGATGCAGTCCAATCCCGGGGCGGTCCCCTCTCGCATGCGAGAGAGGGCCTCCCCGATCTCGGACCGCCTCACCGGTTCCGACTGCGCGGTGTCGACCTCCTCGTTCATTCGTGCTCTGATCGCACTCTGCGTGACTGAGTCCATCTCGGTCGGGTCTCTCGGAAGCAGTGCCTCAAGGACGTTCTCCGCCGCTTGTATCGAGTCGATTGCGCAAACACCGTGCCGGTTTTTGACGTCCGCTAGCGAGGTCGCCGCTCGGCTGCTCATCTTTACGCATCTGTATGGGCCGCCCCACACGTTCTCGTCCGACTCTCTCTTGACGAATTCTCTCCAGTGATTTCGTTTGGCGGTGCGAATGAGGGACTTGTATTTGTTGATGTGTCCTCTCCATTCTCGTCTTATCGCCCTGAAGGGGTCGTCGCTCGGGGTTTCGCTGGTCACCATTTTCGACCCTCTGGCTTTCACCGCCTTCGCGAAAAGGCGTTGAGCTCGGTTGGCCGTTTTACGGGCCTCCGTGAGGGCCGGGGACCACCATTTGGGTTTAGCTTTGCGCGGGGGAGGCGGCTTGCTGCGTGGCAGATTTCTCTCGGCTGCGGCTATTAAAGCCATTTGAAGCGCCTCTGCTTTGGCTTCGGGGCCGGGTCTGAGCGTTCTCGCGGCTTCGTCGAGTTCTATTCCTAGATCTCTCCCCAGTTCGGTCCAATTCGCTTTCGCGATTTTGAATCTTCCGGGGAGGATCCTGCGCGTCGTTTGGCGTGCGGTGCTTGCGCTTTTCTTTTCTTCGCGCCTGCGGTGAATCCGCATCGTTATGAGTCTGTGGTCCGAGAGGCACGCTTCGGTGTGGATCCTCCAGTCCGCCAATCCTAGTCGCGATTCGAGGTTATAGAAGGTGGCGTCCGGCGTCGATTCGCCCGTTGGGCCGTAGTAACTTGATTCGGAGGGGCCCTCGCTCGTCGCGACCGATAAGCCGCTGGCGATGACGAAGTCCTCCATTTGTCTATTGACTACCGAATTTTTATTATATTTTTTCTCATCTGGATCGCCCCAGATGGTCGAGTGGGCGTTGAAATCGCCTCCTATGATGACGTTCTTTCCCCTGAGGGCGTTTAGAGTCGTCGTAAGGCCGTCGATGTGGGTGCCTATGTAGTCTCCGAATTTGAAGTAGGCCGATACCACGTAGATGTCGACCTCTTCCGCTGATATATGGACGACCGCTCGGCACTCGTTTGACATTTGCGTCAAAAGAGTGGCGCGCAGCGTCGGATTAAGAACGGCGATCGCGGCTCCCGCGGGCTGAATCTCGAAGATTTTCGCTCGCGCGCCTATTCCTGCCGTTTTTCCCATATAAGTGTATGGCTCTTGGATGAGGGCCACGTCGATGCTGTTCTCCAACAGGTTTAGTTCAAATTCTGCCATTGCGTCTCTGCAGTGGTGAAGGTTCTGCTGGGCGATCCTGATGTCTCTATTTGGTTTGTTGGGTGGACTAGCCATTTGTGTTGGCTAGTTCCCTTGCCAATGC
>NW_028277188.1:107500-112500 GCF_051122295.1 Plectrocnemia conspersa | reverse complement strand
TCGTCTCACGTACGGCTGCACCTGTTCTGAAACTAATTGGGTTTTATGTTAGTTAACATATTATTTACTATGTTAATTATTAAGCAAGTGTTAGTTAAACGCGTTATTGAGTTGGCGAGCGTCGCGCGTCAGGTCGTTGTCGAAATCCGGCGCGCGAGCTGAGGTTTTTAGTAATTGTACCTAGACTTTTAAGGGAAGAAAGATTCTCTAATTGTTGGCGATTGGCGCCCGCCCTACGGAGGACGGACGTCTTCTCGGCAGGCGTATGCCTTGCAAAACTTGCGGAACGATTCGAAGTTTTTCTTTGTGGCCACCATGTCTCTGTGAGTCGGAGGGCCCTCTTCTTTGAGCTCTAGGGCCGCGAATAGCGCGGCTCTTTCACCTTCGAGCTTCGGGCACTCCCACAGGACGTGCTCGGAATCCTGGACGTCGTCTCCGCACGGGCATCCTTTTTCGGCGCTAAACCCAAAGCGGTTTTGGTAAGCCCGGAATGCTCCGTGTCCTGTCAAGAATTGGGTGGTTTCGAAGTCCGGTGTCAGCCAGTGTCTCTTCAGCCGCTCTGCAATTTCCGGAAGGAACCTGTATGTCAGCCTGCCGGTGTCGGCAAGCCTCCATCTTTCCTGCCACGCTTCGAGCACCACCGCCCTCCCGAGTCTCTTGATCAGGGCCAACCTGGCTGCGGGGGTGGGCTCTCCGCCTGGAGGAGTCAATTTTCTCCCGTCGATCTCGGCATCTCTGCCTTGTTTAAGATGGAACACGGCGGCCTTGTACTGCGCCGTAAGGTCGATGGGCTCGACCCCGGCGAGCGTGAGGAGCGCCGCGTTCGGAGCAGTTTTATATGCTGTGGTCGTGAAGCGTAACGGGGCGGTCTGAGTCCTCAGCAGCAATCTCTGAGGGAGACCCTTTGCCGCTTTTGCGGCCCATGCGCTCGCGGCGTACGTGACGATGGGGACGTAGATGGCCTTGTACATGACCACCCGCGCCCTGAAGTTGAGGCCCCAGCTGAGGCCTCCCAACCTCGCGATCTTGCCTAAGGCGTCGCGGCTTTTTTGTGCGACGTGCCGAATGTGCACGTCGGGATTAAAGTTTTGGCGGATTTGCACGCCCAAGTAGCGTGCAGATTGGACAATTTTTATTTTATGGCCGTCCATGTGGACACGAGGTGTGCTCGTCAGGTTCCCCTTGAGGAAAACTGCTTCAGTTTTGTGAGGGGCGAAGGAGAGTTTGTTCTCCGCGCCCCACGTGTGGACGGCGGCGAGAGCGAAATTCGCTTTCTCCGCCATTTCTCTCCCGGAGTCGGCTCGGATGAGGAGCAGCAAATCGTCGGCGTATGCGATCAGTTCGCATCGCGACGGAAGTGCGACGTTGAGGACGTCGTCGAATAGTACGTTCCATAGGAATGGCCCCAGGACAGAGCCCTGAGGACATCCTCTTTCCAGATTTTTCCACACGAGCGACGCGCCGGCGTCTATTACGACGCGACGGTCGGACAGGTATGACCTTATGACCTTGAGGAGGTCAGAGGGTATCCTCTTATTTCGAAGCTTTTCTACTATTCCTGGCCACCAAGCGTTGTCGAAGGCCCCCGAGATATCGAGGAGCACTCCGACGACGTAACGTTCCGAGGACTGCTCTGTAGCACTTTTGGCGTAATTGATCGCGTCCTCGGTGCCCCTACCGGGGCGGAACCCATATTGTCTGGAGGACAGGGCGAATGCACCTTGTTTAAGATGCTCTTCGAGTCTCTGGCAAATGACTTTCTCGAAGAGCTTGCCTATGGTTGAGAGAAGCGTGATCGGTCGGTACGCCTTCGGGTTTGTCCTGTCCCTGTTCCCGGGTTTAGTGAGAATCACCATCTTCCCGAGCTTCCAACAGCTCGGGAAGACTCCCGCGGAACGGCACTCCTCGAAAACGATTTTGATGACCGGTCCTACTGTCTCCCAACATTTTTTAATTATCGTGGTGGTCACGCAGTCGAGGCCCGGGGCCGTGCCCTCTCGCGTGCGCTTAAGGGCCTCCTCGATCTCGAGCCGCGTGATCGGGTCCGATTGTCGGGTGTCGACCTCCTCTCGTAGTCGCCGTCTGATCGTGCTTTGTGCGACCGTGTCTTCTTCGGTTCGGTCCTCGGGTAGCAGTGCCTCAAGGACGTTCACCGCTGCCTGCCGCGAGTCGATTGCGCAAATTCCATTCCTGTCCTTCACGTCTGCTAGCGAGATCGCCGCTCTGCTGCTCATCTTTACGCAGCGGTATGGGCCACCCCACGTGTTCTCGGCGCTCTCTCGTTCAACGAAATTCCTCCAGTGGGTTCTTTTAGCCGTTCTTATTAGGGATTTATATTTATTTATTTTATCCCTCATTTCTCGCTTTATTGCCCTGAAGGGGTCGTCTTTCGGGGTTTCAGCCGTGATCGTCCTTGACCCTCGGGCCTTCACCGCCGCTGCGTAGGGGCGGTGAGCTCGGTTGGCCTTTTTACGGGCCTCCGTGAGGGCCGGGGTCCACCAGCTCGGTAGAGATTTGCGTGGGGGCTGGGGCTTGCTTCTGGGCAGGTTTGTTTCGGCGGCTGCGATTATAGCCGTTTGGAGCGCCTCGGCGCAGGCTTCGGGGCCGGGCCGGAGCGTCCTCGCGGCTCTGTCGAGCTCCGTCTGCAGGTCTCTCGCTAGGTTTTCCCAGTTCGCTTTCGCGATTCGGAATCGTCCGGGGAGGGCTGCGCGTCCTTTTGTTCGCGAGGTTTCTGTCTTCTCGCTTCGCTCGCGGCAGATTCTCATGGTGATGAGTCTGTGGTCCGAGAGGCACGCTTCCGTATGAATCTTCCAGTCTGCTAGTTTGAGGTGCGATCCGAGGCTGTAGAAGGTCGCGTCTGGTGTTGATTCTCCGGTCGGGCCGTAGTAACTACATTCGGAGGGGCCTTCGCTCGTCGCGACCGTGAGGCCGCTGGCGATTACGAAGTCCTCCATCTGCCGGTTCACTACTGAGTTTTTATTGTACTTCTTTTCGTCTGGATCGCCCCAGATTGTCGAGTGTGCGTTGAAGTCTCCTCCGATTATGACGTGTCTTCCCCTGAGGGCGTTTAGTGTCGTCGTGAGGCCGTCTATGTGTGTGCCGATGCAGTCCCCGAATCGAAAGTATGCCGATATTGCATACATGTCGACTCCCTCCGCTGAAAGATGGACGACCGCGCGACACTCGTTCGACAGTTGCGTCAAAAGAGTGACTCGCAGCGCCGGGTTTAAGACGGCTATCGAGGCTCCCGCGGGTTGAATCTCGAAGATCCTGGCCCGCGCGCCGACTCCAGTCGTTTTCCCCATCCAGATGTATGGTTCTTGTATGAGGGCTACATCGGTTTTGTGTTTCGTTATATTTGTTTCAAATTCCGCCATCGCGTCCTTACAATGGTGGAGATTTTGTTGGGCGATCCTGACGTCCTTTAGATTTGGTTGAGGGCTATCCATTTGTGTTTGAAAGTTCCCTCGCGAGCGCGGCCTTATAGGCCGGGCAAGTCCGGTCTCCGACCTTGTGGGCTGGAGATTCGTGCTGTCGTCTCAGACGGCAGCAGGTGGCGCAGTTGGTCGGCTTGTCCCTATTGGGGCATTCGCCGGCCTCGTGGGCGGTTCCACCGCACCAGTTACAGGAGGCTTTTTCAGCCCTGCACCTGGTCATCGTGTGCCCGTATAGTTGGCACCGGTAGCAGCGAACCACTCTGATGTGGTCCCGGATTCGATGAGCGGAGTATCCAAGATACACCGTGTCTCTGGACACGAGCTCTTTGTGGATGCTGGGTGGCAGGGAGACGACGGCGTGCGTGCGATCCTTAGCACGCGTGTTTAGTCTAGTGACTACGGAGGAGTTCTGAAGGAACTCCTCTTTGCTGATTCCCGATTCTATGTTCTGTTCGTAAAGCGAACTCATTATTTCTTCGTTTGTTTCATTTCTGAACGTGTCGTGTATTATCACTCGCGGATTCTTAAGTCCGCGGAGTGACGCCTTTAGGCCCGCTTTTTCGAGAGTCGGGTTTAGGTCAATTAGCTTTTCAGCTTCGCATCTGTCCTTGATGAGGACGCACGCCGTGTTTCCTGCAGCAGGGAAAATTCCTCTTACGTGCAGCTTTACCGCTGCCGGGTTTACGGCCTTCTTGAAGGCTTCGATTGTGCTCTTGGGGCACTTTATTTCGTCGTTAGTCGGGGTTAGAATTACTGCCGTGGAGACGGCTGACTGAGCGGGCCGAGGGGCCCGAGGAGCTTCTCCTCTGAGCTCGTGAACAATGCTCGCCATCGTCGGTGGAGGAGGGAGGCGGCTCTCGATCGCTCTAAGTCGCCGGTCGAGGTCCGTGTTAAATTGCGGGGCCGCTGGCCCGGGTTTCTTTGTTTGGCAGTCAAAGATCTCCTCTAACTTGCCTAGGAAGGAGTGAAGCTCCTTTTTGCCTGCTCGGGGAAGCCGGTCCTGTGCCTCTATCGCCGCTGCGAAATCCACGAGGACCTTCGAAAAACGCTCCTTAGCGGAGGCCTCCGAATCCCTGGAGGGCTCGGGGGCAGTCGTGGGCGGGGCGGGAGGAGAGTTCTTCCCATCCGTTACGTTTTTTGGTGGCGGGAGGGCCGGAAAGTCCTCCTTGGCGGACCTCTTCTTCTCAGTCTGCCTTTCCCTGATTTTCTTGTTTCGGGCCTCAGGGCCGTCCCGTTCCGCTGCAGCGCCTTGTTTCCTCATTTTTTCGGCCTCAAATGAGAACGAAGAACTTGAGGAGCTCGATGAGGGGCTGCGCGTCGCTGGGGGCGAGCGGGGGTGGGTAGGCGGCGATTTGTTTCGCGGTTTTTTCGTACTGCTGGCAATCTCCTCCGGGTTTGCCGGGGTAAGCGGGGTCACGTCGGACACCCGCTTCTTTTTTTTAGATGTGGCCCCCTTTTTGGGGGCCGGGGTGGCGCTCATGTTGCGGCCTTAACCAAATTAAGTTTGATTATTATTATTTACTTTTTATCAATTAGTTTATTTATTTTAATTACTTAATTTAC
>NW_028277188.1:72500-75000 GCF_051122295.1 Plectrocnemia conspersa | reverse complement strand
ATATATATATAAAAAAAAAAAAAATTATATATATATATATGTATATATATTTTTTTTTTTATATATACATATATATATTTATTAATATATAAATTTTATATTTATTAATACTAACAATAATAATATAATAACGTTTTAATTATTACAAAAGTTATTATTTCGAATCGAAAATTATCCGGTCGCAAGTCGAGAGAAGTCCGAGTCGAATCGCGCTCAGAGCGGCCCGTTCCGCCGAATCCCGGCCGCGACCGCGTCGACTTCGGCTTGTTAGGCTAGAGCGAGCGGCTCGGCGACTTTGCACCGCGCCGCCTATACGTGGAGTGCGCGCGAGGCGAGAGCGCGCGGCCGTGTTCGGTCGCGTTTGCTCTCGGCGTTCTCGTCGGCTCCTCGGGTCGAGTCGCTCGCTCTTTCGCTCGCTCGCAACCGTTTGGCGGACGCACCGTATTATTATTGATAATAATGCGCGTGTACGTCGCTTACGGCTCTGCTTCGAGCGTCTACGAGAGACGGCTCTTCGAAATCTCGGCATGCGCGAACCGCGGTCGGCGTCAGTCGGCGTCTGCGGTGCGCTCGCGCCTTCCGGGTACCCTTCCGGGTGTGTGGAGGATACTATATGCGATCACGCGCGTGTTTATACGAATCGAGTGATAAGCGGAGAGCGCATCGCGCTCTCCGGCTCTCCAGAGCTCCGCGGCGAGCCGCGTTGTACGGGGCCGTCGGTCGTTCGCGACCGGCGAGCTCGCTGCGCTATTACGGCCCTCCGCTCTAGCGCGGAGAGGCCGCGCACTGTGCGCGTAGACGGGTGAAGATAATATAATAATAATAATATATATAAAAATATATATATATATATATATAACAAAAAACGATACATATAAATAAAATGTTGTACGTCTTAAAAAAGACGAGACGAGAACGATAGGTAGAGATAGAGGAGGAGGAGGAGAATAATAAATACATGACACGTAAGGAGTGCGTAAGCGGACGCTCTCTACAGAGACGCAAGCTCGCAGCTCCCTGGTTGATCCTGCCAGTAATCATATGCTTGTCTCAAAGACTAAGCCATGCAAGTCTCAGTATAAGCCGTATTAAGGTGAAACCGCGAATGGCTCAATATATCAGTTTTGGTTCCTTAGATCGTACACAGTTACTTGGATAACTGTGGCAATTCTAGAGCTAATACATGCAAACGAAGTTCCGACCGGCGACGGAAGGAATGCTTTTATTAGATCAAAAACCAATCGGCGGAGCGCGCGTTTCGGCGCGCGCCCGTCGCACTCGGAGATGACTCTAGATAACTTTGAGCAGATCGCACGGTCTAGCACCGGCGACGCGTCTTTCAAATGTCTGCCTTATCAACTGTCGATGGTAGTTTATGCGACTACCATGGTTGTCACGGGTAACGGGGAATCAGGGTTCGATTCCGGAGAGGGAGCCTGAGAAACGGCTACCACATCCACGGAAGGCAGCAGGCGCGCAAATTACCCACTCCCGGCACGGGGAGGTAGTGACGAAAAATAACGATACGGGACTCTTACGAGGCCTCGTGATCGGAATGATTACACTTTAAATCCTTTAACGAGGATCCATTGGAGGGCAAGTCTGGTGCCAGCAGCCGCGGTAATTCCAGCTCCAATAGCATATACTAAAGTTGTTGCGGTTAAAAAGCTCGTAGTTGAAATTGTGTCCTGCGGCGTCGGTCTACCGGTTGCGGTACGACAGGCGCGTCTGCGGGGCTTCTCGCCGGTGCGTGTTCACCGCCGGTCGCGTCCGCGCCGCGCGTTCGCGTGCGCGTCGTCGTCTTCGCGACTTCGGCGCGCGCCGCGGGCTCGCGGTCGGCGCGCGAGGCGGGCCCTCGCGGCTGTTTACTTTGAACAAATTAGAGTGCTCAAAGCGGGCTAATATTTGCCTGAATATTGTGCGCATGGAATAATAGAATAGGACCTCGGTTCTGTTTTGTTGGCTTTCTGACACCAGAGGTAATGATTAATAGGGACAACTGGGGGCATTCGTATTGCGACGTTAGAGGTGAAATTCTTGGATCGTCGCAAGACGGACTAAAGCGAAAGCATTTGCCAAAGGTGTTTTCATTAATCAAGAACGAAAGTTAGAGGTTCGAAGGCGATTAGATACCGCTGTAGTTCTAACCATAAATGATGCCAGCCAGCGATCCGCCGAAGTTTCTTATTTTGATTCGGTGGGCAGCTCCCGGGAAACCAAAGCTTTCGGGCTCCGGGGGGAGTATGGTTGCAAAGCTGAAACTTAAAGGAATTGACGGAAGGGCACCACCAGGAGTGGAGCCTGCGGCTTAATTCGACTCAACACGGGAAAACTCACCAGGCCCGGACACTGGAAGGATTGACGGATTAACAGCTCTTTCTCGATTCGGTGGGTGGTGGTGCATGGCCGCTCTTAGTTGGTGGAGCGATTTGTCAGGTTAATTCCGGTAACGAACGTAACTCTAGCCTATTAAATAGACGTGCTACCGATATCACGAGGG
>NW_028277188.1:57500-60000 GCF_051122295.1 Plectrocnemia conspersa | reverse complement strand
AGCCGCGACGAGTAGGATGGTCGCGGCGGTGAGCGCGGAAGGGTCTGGGCGCGAGCCCGCCTGGAGCCGCCGTCGGTGCAGATCTTGGTGGTAGTAGCAAATACTCAAGCGAGGTCCTTGAGGGCTGATGTGGAGAAGGGTTTCGCGTTAACAGCCGTTGCACGCGAGTTAGTCGATCCTAAGCCCTAGGAGAAATCCGATGTCGATGACGGTGTAAAGTAAAATTATTATTATACAATATGTAAGACTACTGACAACACCCGTCGGGCGAAAGGGAATCCGGTTGCAGTTCCGGAACCCGGCAGCGGAACCGAATTAAAAATCGTTCCCTCTCACGAGTGCGTTCGTCGGGGTGACCCAAAGTGGCCTGAAGACGCCGACGGGAGGTCCGGAGAGAGTTATCTTTTCTGCCTGAGCGTTCGAGCGCCCTGGAATCCTATAGCGGGGAGATAGGGCTCGGAGCGCGAAGAGCATCGCCGATGCGGCGGTGTCCGGATCGGCCCCTCGGACCTTGAAAATTCAGGTGAGGGCAACGCGGAGATGTCGCGCCGGCTCGTACCCATATCCGCAGCAGGTCTCCAAGGTGAAGAGCCTCTAGCCGATAGAATAATGTAGGTAAGGGAAGTCGGCAAGTTGGATCCGTAACTTCGGGATAAGGATTGGCTCTGAGGGCCGTGGCGCGTCGGGCCTGGTCGGGAAGGGGGAATCGATCGAAACGGGGTGGTTTCCGCGGGCTGTCAGCGCCGCGTAACAACGGCGCTCGTCCGCTCAAGGTTTCGCGCCTCGCCTTGGCCGTACCCTCGGATCTTCCAAGCTGTGTGGCGGGCGGCGGCGCGCCCGGGACGCTTCGCGGCGCCCCGGGGCCGCGCCGTCGCTCATTAAAGCCTGTACGGCCGCCGGACGACGGTCAGCTCAGAACTGGCACGGACAAGGAGAATCCGACTGTCTAATTAAAACAAAGCATTGCGATGGCCCTCGCGGGTGTTGACGCAATGTGATTTCTGCCCAGTGCTCTGAATGTCAACGTGAAGAAATTCAAGCAAGCGCGGGTAAACGGCGGGAGTAACTATGACTCTCTTAAGGTAGCCAAATGCCTCGTCATCTAATTAGTGACGCGCATGAATGGATTAACGAGATTCTCATCTGTCCCTATCTACTTTTTTTTAGTCAACCAAAACATTGTATACTTGGGCATGCAAGCCCATCGTATTCGTGACCATATCAGAGTAATAAGATGTTACAAGTGCCATCTTTATGGTCATTCGGCGCAGAATTGCAGGGCACCTCAGGCATCCTGCAATTGGTGCGGACAGCAGTCACATGAGAGCGCCTCTTGTCCAAACAAGGACAGGACGGTGGCTTGTGCGTCCTGCTGTCGCCTCAAGAGACAGCATTTGTCTCCGGCTCATAGGGCCGGGGATCAGTGCTGCCCTGTCTATAGAGCGGCCATAGCCAGGGAAATGGCCACTATCAATGGCTAGCCCTGACTGTGGTTATAGTCTAAAATTCGCCCAGCAGAATCTCCGCAGGTCAAGAGCGGCCACTGCGGAGTTCTGCTCTAGGGCCCATTCTCATGGAGTGGATGTGGCGCTCCTGCAGGAGCCCTACACCCGCTCCGGTAAGACTACAGGCGCTGGCTGCGACGCTAGGATCTACGAGATCCAGCCAGCGGGCGCCTCTATTGTGGTGTACAACAACAACCTGTGCGTCACTTTTCTGAGACACCTCTCGGATCAGTGGCGTGCAGTTGTTCACTTGTCCTCCCCTAATGTGAGTCTTCATGTGGTGTCGGCTTACTTTCAGTATGGCGACCCCCGTGAGGTTCACGTTGGGGGACTATCAACTGCTTTAGATGCTCTCGCTGGACGCAGTGTTGTGGTCGGCGCCGATCTTAACGCCCATGACCCACTGTGGGGTGACACCTCGCAGGCTCGCCGTAACAGGGATCCTGTGGGGAACTCCGCAGTGGTCAGCTTTGTGCTGAGCAGCGGATTGAGCGTCGCGTGCGGCATGGAGGAGCCGGTGCCGACTTACGTCTCGGCTACTGGTGAGTCCACCCCGGATGCGACGCTCTATTCCCTAGCTCGGCCCTTAAACTTAAGAAATTGGAGAGTTCACACTCAGGAGTGTCTCTCCGATCATAGACTCATTACCTTTGACTTGACCGCGGTCTCTCCTTGTAGCGATAACATCCTCTTCTCTCAGTCGTCTTCTGGACGGAGTTTGCTTCCCAAGCGGTTCCGTCTAGATAAGGCGAATTGGGAGAAATTTGAACAACTACTCACTAATAAATTACATACCTTTAATAACATTGACCCAGATCCAAATGTCCAGGCGGAAGCCCTCCAGACCGCGATCTTGTCGGCGGCTGATGGGTCGATCCCGCGTTTTGATTCGAAACCGCCATCTCGAAATAGACCGGAATGGTGGACGATGGCTTTGACGGAGGCCCGATGTGCGGCCAACCGGGCTCAGAGGGCCTACTATGCCGAAGTAAAAC
>NW_028277188.1:40000-42500 GCF_051122295.1 Plectrocnemia conspersa | reverse complement strand
TTTTTATATATACATATATATATTTATTAATATATAAATTTTATATTTATTAATACTAACAATAATAATATAATAACGTTTTAATTATTACAAAAGTTATTATTTCGAATCGAAAATTATCCGGTCGCAAGTCGAGAGAAGTCCGAGTCGAATCGCGCTCAGAGCGGCCCGTTCCGCCGAATCCCGGCCGCGACCGCGTCGACTTCGGCTTGTTAGGCTAGAGCGAGCGGCTCGGCGACTTTGCACCGCGCCGCCTATACGTGGAGTGCGCGCGAGGCGAGAGCGCGCGGCCGTGTTCGGTCGCGTTTGCTCTCGGCGTTCTCGTCGGCTCCTCGGGTCGAGTCGCTCGCTCTTTCGCTCGCTCGCAACCGTTTGGCGGACGCACCGTATTATTATTGATAATAATGCGCGTGTACGTCGCTTACGGCTCTGCTTCGAGCGTCTACGAGAGACGGCTCTTCGAAATCTCGGCATGCGCGAACCGCGGTCGGCGTCAGTCGGCGTCTGCGGTGCGCTCGCGCCTTCCGGGTACCCTTCCGGGTGTGTGGAGGATACTATATGCGATCACGCGCGTGTTTATACGAATCGAGTGATAAGCGGAGAGCGCATCGCGCTCTCCGGCTCTCCAGAGCTCCGCGGCGAGCCGCGTTGTACGGGGCCGTCGGTCGTTCGCGACCGGCGAGCTCGCTGCGCTATTACGGCCCTCCGCTCTAGCGCGGAGAGGCCGCGCACTGTGCGCGTAGACGGGTGAAGATAATATAATAATAATAATATATATAAAAATATATATATATATATATATAACAAAAAACGATACATATAAATAAAATGTTGTACGTCTTAAAAAAGACGAGACGAGAACGATAGGTAGAGATAGAGGAGGAGGAGGAGAATAATAAATACATGACACGTAAGGAGTGCGTAAGCGGACGCTCTCTACAGAGACGCAAGCTCGCAGCTCCCTGGTTGATCCTGCCAGTAATCATATGCTTGTCTCAAAGACTAAGCCATGCAAGTCTCAGTATAAGCCGTATTAAGGTGAAACCGCGAATGGCTCAATATATCAGTTTTGGTTCCTTAGATCGTACACAGTTACTTGGATAACTGTGGCAATTCTAGAGCTAATACATGCAAACGAAGTTCCGACCGGCGACGGAAGGAATGCTTTTATTAGATCAAAAACCAATCGGCGGAGCGCGCGTTTCGGCGCGCGCCCGTCGCACTCGGAGATGACTCTAGATAACTTTGAGCAGATCGCACGGTCTAGCACCGGCGACGCGTCTTTCAAATGTCTGCCTTATCAACTGTCGATGGTAGTTTATGCGACTACCATGGTTGTCACGGGTAACGGGGAATCAGGGTTCGATTCCGGAGAGGGAGCCTGAGAAACGGCTACCACATCCACGGAAGGCAGCAGGCGCGCAAATTACCCACTCCCGGCACGGGGAGGTAGTGACGAAAAATAACGATACGGGACTCTTACGAGGCCTCGTGATCGGAATGATTACACTTTAAATCCTTTAACGAGGATCCATTGGAGGGCAAGTCTGGTGCCAGCAGCCGCGGTAATTCCAGCTCCAATAGCATATACTAAAGTTGTTGCGGTTAAAAAGCTCGTAGTTGAAATTGTGTCCTGCGGCGTCGGTCTACCGGTTGCGGTACGACAGGCGCGTCTGCGGGGCTTCTCGCCGGTGCGTGTTCACCGCCGGTCGCGTCCGCGCCGCGCGTTCGCGTGCGCGTCGTCGTCTTCGCGACTTCGGCGCGCGCCGCGGGCTCGCGGTCGGCGCGCGAGGCGGGCCCTCGCGGCTGTTTACTTTGAACAAATTAGAGTGCTCAAAGCGGGCTAATATTTGCCTGAATATTGTGCGCATGGAATAATAGAATAGGACCTCGGTTCTGTTTTGTTGGCTTTCTGACACCAGAGGTAATGATTAATAGGGACAACTGGGGGCATTCGTATTGCGACGTTAGAGGTGAAATTCTTGGATCGTCGCAAGACGGACTAAAGCGAAAGCATTTGCCAAAGGTGTTTTCATTAATCAAGAACGAAAGTTAGAGGTTCGAAGGCGATTAGATACCGCTGTAGTTCTAACCATAAATGATGCCAGCCAGCGATCCGCCGAAGTTTCTTATTTTGATTCGGTGGGCAGCTCCCGGGAAACCAAAGCTTTCGGGCTCCGGGGGGAGTATGGTTGCAAAGCTGAAACTTAAAGGAATTGACGGAAGGGCACCACCAGGAGTGGAGCCTGCGGCTTAATTCGACTCAACACGGGAAAACTCACCAGGCCCGGACACTGGAAGGATTGACGGATTAACAGCTCTTTCTCGATTCGGTGGGTGGTGGTGCATGGCCGCTCTTAGTTGGTGGAGCGATTTGTCAGGTTAATTCCGGTAACGAACGTAACTCTAGCCTATTAAATAGACGTGCTACCGATATCACGAGGGTCCGCGGCCGGGCGGCGCGCGCGCGCTCGCGTCGTTAACGCGGCGCAAGTCGCGC
>NW_028277188.1:15000-17500 GCF_051122295.1 Plectrocnemia conspersa | reverse complement strand
TCGGCAAGTTGGATCCGTAACTTCGGGATAAGGATTGGCTCTGAGGGCCGTGGCGCGTCGGGCCTGGTCGGGAAGGGGGAATCGATCGAAACGGGGTGGTTTCCGCGGGCTGTCAGCGCCGCGTAACAACGGCGCTCGTCCGCTCAAGGTTTCGCGCCTCGCCTTGGCCGTACCCTCGGATCTTCCAAGCTGTGTGGCGGGCGGCGGCGCGCCCGGGACGCTTCGCGGCGCCCCGGGGCCGCGCCGTCGCTCATTAAAGCCTGTACGGCCGCCGGACGACGGTCAGCTCAGAACTGGCACGGACAAGGAGAATCCGACTGTCTAATTAAAACAAAGCATTGCGATGGCCCTCGCGGGTGTTGACGCAATGTGATTTCTGCCCAGTGCTCTGAATGTCAACGTGAAGAAATTCAAGCAAGCGCGGGTAAACGGCGGGAGTAACTATGACTCTCTTAAGGTAGCCAAATGCCTCGTCATCTAATTAGTGACGCGCATGAATGGATTAACGAGATTCTCATCTGTCCCTATCTACTATCTAGCGAAACCACTGCCAAGGGAACGGGCTTGGGAGAATCAGCGGGGAAAGAAGACCCTGTTGAGCTTGACTCTAGTCTGGTACTGTAAGGTGACATGAGGGGTGCAGTATAAGTGGGAGGGGTGCGCAAGCGCACCGACAGTGAAATACCACTACTTTCATCGTTTCGTTACTTACTCAGTTGGGCGGAGAGCGTGCGCCGGCCTTCGCGGTCGAGCGTTACGAATTGGGAGAAATTTGAACAACTACTCACTAATAAATTACATACCTTTAATAACATTGACCCAGATCCAAATGTCCAGGCGGAAGCCCTCCAGACCGCGATCTTGTCGGCGGCTGATGGGTCGATCCCGCGTTTTGATTCGAAACCGCCATCTCGAAATAGACCGGAATGGTGGACGATGGCTTTGACGGAGGCCCGATGTGCGGCCAACCGGGCTCAGAGGGCCTACTATGCCGAAGTAAAACGGCTTAGTAGGTCAACTCTTGATGGCTCCGCTCCTTCTGAAGATCCCTTAGTTGGAGTCAGAGGGGCGTTCAGGTCCTCTCGCAACAAGTATAAATCTCTCATCAGGACTGCAAAAAGGCGTCACTGGAGGGACTTTGTTGAGAGAGAGAGCGTTAAAAATGTCTGGGGCCGCCACTACCGGGGCGTCATGATGCCCGATCGCGCGATGGCGTCGCTGTCGGGTATCGTTGACGGTCACGGTGTGTGCGCCATCGACTCCTGCCAGGCCGCGTCCAACATCCTGGAGGCCCTGATGCCGGGTGATCCAGCTTCTGCTGACTCCCCGTCTCAGGCCTTAATAAGAGCTCGGTATTGCGAGGATGCGAGGACTCCTCCATCAACGCCCATTACCGAGTCTGAGGTGGAGAGTGCTCTCGGACGCTTGCGTGTGAGGGCCTCTCCGGGCATTGACTGCGTGACCGGCGATCTCATTCGGAGATCGTGGAAGGTCGCGGCACCAATTATCGCGACAGTTTTCGAAAACTGTAGAGCGGCAGGCTCCTTCCCGGACATTTGGAAGTCCGGGAAGATGATCATTCTTAGAAAGCCGGGGGCCTCGGATCCAGCGAGTCCCAAGGCATATCGTCCCATTACTCTCCTTCCCGCACTGGGAAAACTATTGGAGAAGGTCCTAGTGGCCCGTATCGAGAACCATTGTCGGAATTGCGCTCCCTTATCGGAGCGTCAATTCGGTTTTAGGCCGGGTCTCGGCACGGAGGATGCGATGCTAGACCTTATATTACGAGTTGACGCGTTACCAGACAGGTATTGCGTCGGAGTGTTCCTCGACATTTCGGGGGCCTTCGATAGCGCCTGGTGGCCTCGCATCATCGACTCCCTGAAGTCGAGATTGGTCCCACGAGACCTGATAAGTTTAATCAGGTCGTACTTCGAAGGTCGAAGCGTGGTGATGGACGCAGGTGAGTCGTTGGTGTGGAGGACCCTGGCAAGGGGCTGTCCTCAAGGCTCGGTCCTGGGCCCCCTGTTATGGAACGTCATGTTTGACGATGTCCTCAGGGAGCCCCTTCCTCTGCACTGTGACCTGATTGCCTATGCCGACGACCTCCTGCTGTTGGTTCACGCCAACAGCAGAAAGGAACTCGAATCTCGGGCCACGACGGCCCTTATATCCTTAGATTCTTGGTGCAAAGATAACAAGTTATCCTTTGCACATAACAAAACCTGTGCGGTTATGCTTAGGGGCTCGCTGGATTCCGAGCGGCTCCCTAAAATTTTATTCAACGGCCACAGGGTCAAATTTGAGCCTGTCGCCCGCTACCTGGGTTATCAGGTCTCCCGCGGATTCAATCCCGCCGCCCACATCCGATATGCGGCCCAAAAGAGTCGCGACGCGTACGGCAAGCTCGTCCGGTTAAGTGGCAACCAGTGGGGGTTGCACTTCCGGGCGAAGCTTGTGATGTATAAGACTATATACATTCCTATAGTCACGTACGCGT
>NW_028277187.1:0-80551 GCF_051122295.1 Plectrocnemia conspersa | reverse complement strand
ACTTGGCGTATTTTGAAAAAAAAATACTTTTATTTTTTAATTTTTAATTTTTTTTTATAGTATCGTAAGTATAGTCGAAAGCTCTGTTTTGTATTAAAAATGCAAGTCGATTTCTCGAATAGAAACCTCGTACGAGCGTTAACTGTATGCAGAGTCGCATAAAAGCTCGTTCGAGGTCTCGGTCAATATATGGTAAGACTCGGTTTTTATTAAAAAAAAATAATTAAAAATTGCTTTTATATGCAAATTAAAATTCCAAACACTTTTTGCATTAGACATTTTTTAGTAGGATTTTATTTAGCAAAGTTATGACACTTTGAATTTTTACATTGGCCGCCATTTTGAAAAAAAATTTTATATATTTTTTTTAAACATAACGTATAGGGGCTGCACGTTAGTTCTATGCGATACTCAAAATTTAAATTTTTATCTTCGAAACCAAACAGTTAAGAGCGTTAACTCTTCCGAAAGTCTCAAAATGGCTAGTATGGGGGTACGATCGAACTGATACATCGCTTGTTTTCAAGCAAAAATATATATTTTTTATATTTTACTTAGATGAACTTTAGGCTTCTCAACATTTCATGCATAGAGACCTTTTTGACAAAATTCAACACTACTGAGTTATAAGTGATTGAATTTTAATACTTGTCGCCATTTTGCAAAAAATTGACAAAATGGATTTTGCTAACAAACATACACAGGATGCTTAAGAATTCTATACTGTCACAAAAATTAAAATTCAAATATGTATAAATAAGCTCACACTGACCTAAACTATATTGAAAATCTTATGAGCGTATGTATGGTGGGTCGATCGACTCATCACACTAAACGTGTTTTGAAAAAAAAATACTTTTATTTTTTAATTTTTAATTTTTTTTTATAGTATCGTAAGTATAGTCGAAAGCTCTATTTTGTATTATAAATTCAAGTCGATTTCTTAAATAGAAACCTCGTACTAGCGTTAACTATATGCAGAGTCGCATAAAAGCTCGTTCGAGGTCTCGGTCAATATATGGTAAGACTCGGTTTTTATTAAAAAAAAAATAATTAAAAATTGCTTTTATATGCAAATTAAAATTCCAAACACTTTTTGCATTAGACATTTTTCAGTAGGATTTCATTTAGCAAAGTTATGACACTTTGAATTTTTACATTAGCCGCCATTTTGAAAAAAAAATTTATATATTTTTTTTAAACATAACGTATAGGGGCTGCACGTTAGTTCTATGCGATACTCAAAATTTAAATTTTTATCTTCGAAACCAAACAGTTAAGAGCGTTAACTCTTCCGAAAGTCTCAAAATGGCTAGTATGGGGGTACGATCGAACTGATACATCGCTTGTTTTCAAGCAAAAATATATATTTTTTATATTTTACTTAGATGAACTTTAGGCTTCTCAACATTTCATGCATAGAGACCTTTTTGACAAAATTCAACACTACTGAGTTATAAGTGATTGAATTTTAATACTTGTCGCCATTTTGCAAAAAATTGACAAAATGGATTTTGCTAACAAACATACACAGGATGCTTAAGAATTCTATACTGTCACAAAAATTAAAATTCAAATATGTATAAATAAGCTCACACTGACCTAAACTATATTGAAAATCTTATGAGCGTATGTATGGTGGGTCGATCGACTCATCACACTAAACGTGTTTTGAAAAAAAAATACTTTTATTTTTTAATTTTTAATTTTTTTTTATAGTATCGTAAGTATAGTCGAAAGCTCTATTTTGTATTATAAATTCAAGTCGATTTCTTAAATAGAAACCTCGTACTAGCGTTAACTATATGCAGAGTCGCATAAAAGCTCGTTCGAGGTCTCGGTCAATATATGGTAAGACTCGGTTTTTATTAAAAAAAAAATAATTAAAAATTGCTTTTATATGCAAATTAAAATTCCAAACACTTTTTGCATTAGACATTTTTCAGTAGGATTTCATTTAGCAAAGTTATGACACTTTGAATTTTTACATTAGCCGCCATTTTGAAAAAAAAATTTATATATTTTTTTTAAACATAACGTATAGGGGCTGCACGTTAGTTCTATGCGATACTCAAAATTTAAATTTTTATCTTCGAAACCAAACAGTTAAGAGCGTTAACTCTTCCGAAAGTCTCAAAATGGCTAGTATGGGGGTACGATCGAACTGATACATCGCTTGTTTTCAAGCAAAAATATATATTTTTTATATTTTACTTAGATGAACTTTAGGCTTCTCAACATTTCATGCATAGAGACCTTTTTGACAAAATTCAACACTACTGAGTTATAAGTGATTGAATTTTAATACTTGTCGCCATTTTGCAAAAAATTGACAAAATGGATTTTGCTAACAAACATACACAGGATGCTTAAGAATTCTATACTGTCACAAAAATTAAAATTCAAATATGTATAAATAAGCTCACACTGACCTAAACTATATTGAAAATCTTATGAGCGTATGTATGGTGGGTCGATCGACTCATCACACTAAACGTGTTTTGAAAAAAAAATACTTTTATTTTTTAATTTTTAATTTTTTTTTATAGTATCGTAAGTATAGTCGAAAGCTCTATTTTGTATTATAAATTCAAGTCGATTTCTTAAATAGAAACCTCGTACTAGCGTTAACTATATGCAGAGTCGCATAAAAGCTCGTTCGAGGTCTCGGTCAATATATGGTAAGACTCGGTTTTTATTAAAAAAAAAATAATTAAAAATTGCTTTTATATGCAAATTAAAATTCCAAACACTTTTTGCATTAGACATTTTTCAGTAGGATTTCATTTAGCAAAGTTATGACACTTTGAATTTTTACATTAGCCGCCATTTTGAAAAAAAAATTTATATATTTTTTTTAAACATAACGTATAGGGGCTGCACGTTAGTTCTATGCGATACTCAAAATTTAAATTTTTATCTTCGAAACCAAACAGTTAAGAGCGTTAACTCTTCCGAAAGTCTCAAAATGGCTAGTATGGGGGTACGATCGAACTGATACATCGCTTGTTTTCAAGCAAAAATATATATTTTTTATATTTTACTTAGATGAACTTTAGGCTTCTCAACATTTCATGCATAGAGACCTTTTTGACAAAATTCAACACTACTGAGTTATAAGTGATTGAATTTTAATACTTGTCGCCATTTTGCAAAAAATTGACAAAATGGATTTTGCTAACAAACATACACAGGATGCTTAAGAATTCTATACTGTCACAAAATTTAAAATTCAAATATGTATAAATAAGCTCACACTGACCTAAACTATATTGAAAATCTTATGAGCGTATGTATGGTGGGTCGATCGACTCATCACACTAAACGTGTTTTGAAAAAAAAATACTTTTATTTTTTAATTTTTAATTTTTTTTTATAGTATCGTAAGTATAGTCGAAAGCTCTATTTTGTATTATAAATTCAAGTCGATTTCTTAAATAGAAACCTCGTACTAGCGTTAACTATATGCAGAGTCGCATAAAAGCTCGTTCGAGGTCTCGGTCAATATATGGTAAGACTCGGTTTTTATTAAAAAAAAAATAATTAAAAATTGCTTTTATATGCAAATTAAAATTCCAAACACTTTTTGCATTAGACATTTTTCAGTAGGATTTCATTTAGCAAAGTTATGACACTTTGAATTTTTACATTAGCCGCCATTTTGAAAAAAAAATTTATATATTTTTTTTAAACATAACGTATAGGGGCTGCACGTTAGTTCTATGCGATACTCAAAATTTAAATTTTTATCTTCGAAACCAAACAGTTAAGAGCGTTAACTCTTCCGAAAGTCTCAAAATGGCTAGTATGGGGGTACGATCGAACTGATACATCGCTTGTTTTCAAGCAAAAATATATATTTTTTATATTTTACTTAGATGAACTTTAGGCTTCTCAACATTTCATGCATAGAGACCTTTTTGACAAAATTCAACACTACTGAGTTATAAGTGATTGAATTTTAATACTTGTCGCCATTTTGCAAAAAATTGACAAAATGGATTTTGCTAACAAACATACACAGGATGCTTAAGAATTCTATACTGTCACAAAAATTAAAATTCAAATATGTATAAATAAGCTCACACTGACCTAAACTATATTGAAAATCTTATGAGCGTATGTATGGTGGGTCGATCGACTCATCACACTAAACGTGTTTTGAAAAAAAAATACTTTTATTTTTTAATTTTTAATTTTTTTTTATAGTATCGTAAGTATAGTCGAAAGCTCTATTTTGTATTATAAATTCAAGTCGATTTCTTAAATAGAAACCTCGTACTAGCGTTAACTATATGCAGAGTCGCATAAAAGCTCGTTCGAGGTCTCGGTCAATATATGGTAAGACTCGGTTTTTATTAAAAAAAAAATAATTAAAAATTGCTTTTATATGCAAATTAAAATTCCAAACACTTTTTGCATTAGACATTTTTCAGTAGGATTTCATTTAGCAAAGTTATGACACTTTGAATTTTTACATTAGCCGCCATTTTGAAAAAAAAATTTATATATTTTTTTTAAACATAACGTATAGGGGCTGCACGTTAGTTCTATGCGATACTCAAAATTTAAATTTTTATCTTCGAAACCAAACAGTTAAGAGCGTTAACTCTTCCGAAAGTCTCAAAATGGCTAGTATGGGGGTACGATCGAACTGATACATCGCTTGTTTTCAAGCAAAAATATATATTTTTTATATTTTACTTAGATGAACTTTAGGCTTCTCAACATTTCATGCATAGAGACCTTTTTGACAAAATTCAACACTACTGAGTTATAAGTGATTGAATTTTAATACTTGTCGCCATTTTGCAAAAAATTGACAAAATGGATTTTGCTAACAAACATACACAGGATGCTTAAGAATTCTATACTGTCACAAAATTTAAAATTCAAATATGTATAAATAAGCTCACACTGACCTAAACTATATTGAAAATCTTATGAGCGTATGTATGGTGGGTCGATCGACTCATCACACTAAACGTGTTTTGAAAAAAAAATACTTTTATTTTTTAATTTTTAATTTTTTTTTATAGTATCGTAAGTATAGTCGAAAGCTCTATTTTGTATTATAAATTCAAGTCGATTTCTTAAATAGAAACCTCGTACTAGCGTTAACTATATGCAGAGTCGCATAAAAGCTCGTTCGAGGTCTCGGTCAATATATGGTAAGACTCGGTTTTTATTAAAAAAAAAATAATTAAAAATTGCTTTTATATGCAAATTAAAATTCCAAACACTTTTTGCATTAGACATTTTTCAGTAGGATTTCATTTAGCAAAGTTATGACACTTTGAATTTTTACATTAGCCGCCATTTTGAAAAAAAAATTTATATATTTTTTTTAAACATAACGTATAGGGGCTGCACGTTAGTTCTATGCGATACTCAAAATTTAAATTTTTATCTTCGAAACCAAACAGTTAAGAGCGTTAACTCTTCCGAAAGTCTCAAAATGGCTAGTATGGGGGTACGATCGAACTGATACATCGCTTGTTTTCAAGCAAAAATATATATTTTTTATATTTTACTTAGATGAACTTTAGGCTTCTCAACATTTCATGCATAGAGACCTTTTTGACAAAATTCAACACTACTGAGTTATAAGTGATTGAATTTTAATACTTGTCGCCATTTTGCAAAAAATTGACAAAATGGATTTTGCTAACAAACATACACAGGATGCTTAAGAATTCTATACTGTCACAAAATTTAAAATTCAAATATGTATAAATAAGCTCACACTGACCTAAACTATATTGAAAATCTTATGAGCGTATGTATGGTGGGTCGATCGACTCATCACACTAAACGTGTTTTGAAAAAAAAATACTTTTATTTTTTAATTTTTAATTTTTTTTTATAGTATCGTAAGTATAGTCGAAAGCTCTATTTTGTATCATAAATTCAAGTCGATTTCTTAAATAGAAACCTCGTACTAGCGTTAACTATATGCAGAGTCGCATAAAAGCTCGTTCGAGGTCTCGGTCAATATATGGTAAGACTCGGTTTTTATTAAAAAAAAAATAATTAAAAATTGCTTTTATATGCAAATTAAAATTCCAAACACTTTTTGCATTAGACATTTTTCAGTAGGATTTCATTTAGCAAAGTTATGACACTTTGAATTTTTACATTAGCCGCCATTTTGAAAAAAAAATTTATATATTTTTTTTAAACATAACGTATAGGGGCTGCACGTTAGTTCTATGCGATACTCAAAATTTAAATTTTTATCTTCGAAACCAAACAGTTAAGAGCGTTAACTCTTCCGAAAGTCTCAAAATGGCTAGTATGGGGGTACGATCGAACTGATACATCGCTTGTTTTCAAGCAAAAATATATATTTTTTATATTTTATTCTGATGCGCCTCGATCTCGTCTACAATAAATCGACAGTGTTTGGCATACCTAGGACGCGAGCCTGCGAAGTTACGGGCGTTTTAACGCTTCAAACGGCCGCCATTTTGAATTTGGGCGCCATATTGGATTTTGCCGAAATATGTCAACGAGTATTTTTTAATTTACACGTTGTCACAAAATTTTAATTTTTTATACGCATAAATAAGTTTGCGTCTAACGAACGAGCGTATAGTGGGTCGACACTTGGCGTATTTTGAAAAAAAAATACTTTTATTTTTTAATTTTTAATTTTTTTTTATAGTATCGTAAGTATAGTCGAAAGCTCTGTTTTGTATTAAAAATGCAAGTCGATTTCTCGAATAGAAACCTCGTACGAGCGTTAACTGTATGCAGAGTCGCATAAAAGCTCGTTCGAGGTCTCGGTCAATATATGGTAAGACTCGGTTTTTATTAAAAAAAAATAATTAAAAATTGCTTTTATATGCAAATTAAAATTCCAAACACTTTTTGCATTAGACATTTTTTAGTAGGATTTTATTTAGCAAAGTTATGACACTTTGAATTTTTACATTGGCCGCCATTTTGAAAAAAAATTTTATATATTTTTTTTAAACATAACGTATAGGGGCTGCACGTTAGTTCTATGCGATACTCAAAATTTAAATTTTTATCTTCGAAACCAAACAGTTAAGAGCGTTAACTCTTCCGAAAGTCTCAAAATGGCTAGTATGGGGGTACGATCGAACTGATACATCGCTTGTTTTCAAGCAAAAATATATATTTTTTATATTTTACTTAGATGAACTTTAGGCTTCTCAACATTTCATGCATAGAGACCTTTTTGACAAAATTCAACACTACTGAGTTATAAGTGATTGAATTTTAATACTTGTCGCCATTTTGCAAAAAATTGACAAAATGGATTTTGCTAACAAACATACACAGGATGCTTAAGAATTCTATACTGTCACAAAAATTAAAATTCAAATATGTATAAATAAGCTCACACTGACCTAAACTATATTGAAAATCTTATGAGCGTATGTATGGTGGGTCGATCGACTCATCACACTAAACGTGTTTTGAAAAAAAAATACTTTTATTTTTTAATTTTTAATTTTTTTTTATAGTATCGTAAGTATAGTCGAAAGCTCTATTTTGTATTATAAATTCAAGTCGATTTCTTAAATAGAAACCTCGTACTAGCGTTAACTATATGCAGAGTCGCATAAAAGCTCGTTCGAGGTCTCGGTCAATATATGGTAAGACTCGGTTTTTATTAAAAAAAAAATAATTAAAAATTGCTTTTATATGCAAATTAAAATTCCAAACACTTTTTGCATTAGACATTTTTCAGTAGGATTTCATTTAGCAAAGTTATGACACTTTGAATTTTTACATTAGCCGCCATTTTGAAAAAAAAATTTATATATTTTTTTTAAACATAACGTATAGGGGCTGCACGTTAGTTCTATGCGATACTCAAAATTTAAATTTTTATCTTCGAAACCAAACAGTTAAGAGCGTTAACTCTTCCGAAAGTCTCAAAATGGCTAGTATGGGGGTACGATCGAACTGATACATCGCTTGTTTTCAAGCAAAAATATATATTTTTTATATTTTACTTAGATGAACTTTAGGCTTCTCAACATTTCATGCATAGAGACCTTTTTGACAAAATTCAACACTACTGAGTTATAAGTGATTGAATTTTAATACTTGTCGCCATTTTGCAAAAAATTGACAAAATGGATTTTGCTAACAAACATACACAGGATGCTTAAGAATTCTATACTGTCACAAAAATTAAAATTCAAATATGTATAAATAAGCTCACACTGACCTAAACTATATTGAAAATCTTATGAGCGTATGTATGGTGGGTCGATCGACTCATCACACTAAACGTGTTTTGAAAAAAAAATACTTTTATTTTTTAATTTTTAATTTTTTTTTATAGTATCGTAAGTATAGTCGAAAGCTCTATTTTGTATTATAAATTCAAGTCGATTTCTTAAATAGAAACCTCGTACTAGCGTTAACTATATGCAGAGTCGCATAAAAGCTCGTTCGAGGTCTCGGTCAATATATGGTAAGACTCGGTTTTTATTAAAAAAAAAATAATTAAAAATTGCTTTTATATGCAAATTAAAATTCCAAACACTTTTTGCATTAGACATTTTTCAGTAGGATTTCATTTAGCAAAGTTATGACACTTTGAATTTTTACATTAGCCGCCATTTTGAAAAAAAAATTTATATATTTTTTTTAAACATAACGTATAGGGGCTGCACGTTAGTTCTATGCGATACTCAAAATTTAAATTTTTATCTTCGAAACCAAACAGTTAAGAGCGTTAACTCTTCCGAAAGTCTCAAAATGGCTAGTATGGGGGTACGATCGAACTGATACATCGCTTGTTTTCAAGCAAAAATATATATTTTTTATATTTTACTTAGATGAACTTTAGGCTTCTCAACATTTCATGCATAGAGACCTTTTTGACAAAATTCAACACTACTGAGTTATAAGTGATTGAATTTTAATACTTGTCGCCATTTTGCAAAAAATTGACAAAATGGATTTTGCTAACAAACATACACAGGATGCTTAAGAATTCTATACTGTCACAAAAATTAAAATTCAAATATGTATAAATAAGCTCACACTGACCTAAACTATATTGAAAATCTTATGAGCGTATGTATGGTGGGTCGATCGACTCATCACACTAAACGTGTTTTGAAAAAAAAATACTTTTATTTTTTAATTTTTAATTTTTTTTTATAGTATCGTAAGTATAGTCGAAAGCTCTATTTTGTATTATAAATTCAAGTCGATTTCTTAAATAGAAACCTCGTACTAGCGTTAACTATATGCAGAGTCGCATAAAAGCTCGTTCGAGGTCTCGGTCAATATATGGTAAGACTCGGTTTTTATTAAAAAAAAAATAATTAAAAATTGCTTTTATATGCAAATTAAAATTCCAAACACTTTTTGCATTAGACATTTTTCAGTAGGATTTCATTTAGCAAAGTTATGACACTTTGAATTTTTACATTAGCCGCCATTTTGAAAAAAAAATTTATATATTTTTTTTAAACATAACGTATAGGGGCTGCACGTTAGTTCTATGCGATACTCAAAATTTAAATTTTTATCTTCGAAACCAAACAGTTAAGAGCGTTAACTCTTCCGAAAGTCTCAAAATGGCTAGTATGGGGGTACGATCGAACTGATACATCGCTTGTTTTCAAGCAAAAATATATATTTTTTATATTTTACTTAGATGAACTTTAGGCTTCTCAACATTTCATGCATAGAGACCTTTTTGACAAAATTCAACACTACTGAGTTATAAGTGATTGAATTTTAATACTTGTCGCCATTTTGCAAAAAATTGACAAAATGGATTTTGCTAACAAACATACACAGGATGCTTAAGAATTCTATACTGTCACAAAAATTAAAATTCAAATATGTATAAATAAGCTCACACTGACCTAAACTATATTGAAAATCTTATGAGCGTATGTATGGTGGGTCGATCGACTCATCACACTAAACGTGTTTTGAAAAAAAAATACTTTTATTTTTTAATTTTTAATTTTTTTTTATAGTATCGTAAGTATAGTCGAAAGCTCTATTTTGTATTATAATTTCAAGTCGATTTCTTAAATAGAAACCTCGTACTAGCGTTAACTATATGCAGAGTCGCATAAAAGCTCGTTCGAGGTCTCGGTCAATATATGGTAAGACTCGGTTTTTATTAAAAAAAAAATAATTAAAAATTGCTTTTATATGCAAATTAAAATTCCAAACACTTTTTGCATTAGACATTTTTCAGTAGGATTTCATTTAGCAAAGTTATGACACTTTGAATTTTTACATTAGCCGCCATTTTGAAAAAAAAATTTATATATTTTTTTTAAACATAACGTATAGGGGCTGCACGTTAGTTCTATGCGATACTCAAAATTTAAATTTTTATCTTCGAAACCAAACAGTTAAGAGCGTTAACTCTTCCGAAAGTCTCAAAATGGCTAGTATGGGGGTACGATCGAACTGATACATCGCTTGTTTTCAAGCAAAAATATATATTTTTTATATTTTACTTAGATGAACTTTAGGCTTCTCAACATTTCATGCATAGAGACCTTTTTGACAAAATTCAACACTACTGAGTTATAAGTGATTGAATTTTAATACTTGTCGCCATTTTGCAAAAAATTGACAAAATGGATTTTGCTAACAAACATACACAGGATGCTTAAGAATTCTATACTGTCACAAAAATTAAAATTCAAATATGTATAAATAAGCTCACACTGACCTAAACTATATTGAAAATCTTATGAGCGTATGTATGGTGGGTCGATCGACTCATCACACTAAACGTGTTTTGAAAAAAAAATACTTTTATTTTTTAATTTTTAATTTTTTTTTATAGTATCGTAAGTATAGTCGAAAGCTCTATTTTGTATTATAAATTCAAGTCGATTTCTTAAATAGAAACCTCGTACTAGCGTTAACTATATGCAGAGTCGCATAAAAGCTCGTTCGAGGTCTCGGTCAATATATGGTAAGACTCGGTTTTTATTAAAAAAAAAATAATTAAAAATTGCTTTTATATGCAAATTAAAATTCCAAACACTTTTTGCATTAGACATTTTTCAGTAGGATTTCATTTAGCAAAGTTATGACACTTTGAATTTTTACATTAGCCGCCATTTTGAAAAAAAAATTTATATATTTTTTTTAAACATAACGTATAGGGGCTGCACGTTAGTTCTATGCGATACTCAAAATTTAAATTTTTATCTTCGAAACCAAACAGTTAAGAGCGTTAACTCTTCCGAAAGTCTCAAAATGGCTAGTATGGGGGTACGATCGAACTGATACATCGCTTGTTTTCAAGCAAAAATATATATTTTTTATATTTTACTTAGATGAACTTTAGGCTTCTCAACATTTCATGCATAGAGACCTTTTTGACAAAATTCAACACTACTGAGTTATAAGTGATTGAATTTTAATACTTGTCGCCATTTTGCAAAAAATTGACAAAATGGATTTTGCTAACAAACATACACAGGATGCTTAAGAATTCTATACTGTCACAAAAATTAAAATTCAAATATGTATAAATAAGCTCACACTGACCTAAACTATATTGAAAATCTTATGAGCGTATGTATGGTGGGTCGATCGACTCATCACACTAAACGTGTTTTGAAAAAAAAATACTTTTATTTTTTAATTTTTAATTTTTTTTTATAGTATCGTAAGTATAGTCGAAAGCTCTATTTTGTATTATAAATTCAAGTCGATTTCTTAAATAGAAACCTCGTACTAGCGTTAACTATATGCAGAGTCGCATAAAAGCTCGTTCGAGGTCTCGGTCAATATATGGTAAGACTCGGTTTTTATTAAAAAAAAAATAATTAAAAATTGCTTTTATATGCAAATTAAAATTCCAAACACTTTTTGCATTAGACATTTTTCAGTAGGATTTCATTTAGCAAAGTTATGACACTTTGAATTTTTACATTAGCCGCCATTTTGAAAAAAAAATTTATATATTTTTTTTAAACATAACGTATAGGGGCTGCACGTTAGTTCTATGCGATACTCAAAATTTAAATTTTTATCTTCGAAACCAAACAGTTAAGAGCGTTAACTCTTCCGAAAGTCTCAAAATGGCTAGTATGGGGGTACGATCGAACTGATACATCGCTTGTTTTCAAGCAAAAATATATATTTTTTATATTTTACTTAGATGAACTTTAGGCTTCTCAACATTTCATGCATAGAGACCTTTTTGACAAAATTCAACACTACTGAGTTATAAGTGATTGAATTTTAATACTTGTCGCCATTTTGCAAAAAATTGACAAAATGGATTTTGCTAACAAACATACACAGGATGCTTAAGAATTCTATACTGTCACAAAAATTAAAATTCAAATATGTATAAATAAGCTCACACTGACCTAAACTATATTGAAAATCTTATGAGCGTATGTATGGTGGGTCGATCGACTCATCACACTAAACGTGTTTTGAAAAAAAAATACTTTTATTTTTTAATTTTTAATTTTTTTTTATAGTATCGTAAGTATAGTCGAAAGCTCTATTTTGTATTATAAATTCAAGTCGATTTCTTAAATAGAAACCTCGTACTAGCGTTAACTATATGCAGAGTCGCATAAAAGCTCGTTCGAGGTCTCGGTCAATATATGGTAAGACTCGGTTTTTATTAAAAAAAAAATAATTAAAAATTGCTTTTATATGCAAATTAAAATTCCAAACACTTTTTGCATTAGACATTTTTCAGTAGGATTTCATTTAGCAAAGTTATGACACTTTGAATTTTTACATTAGCCGCCATTTTGAAAAAAAAATTTATATATTTTTTTTAAACATAACGTATAGGGGCTGCACGTTAGTTCTATGCGATACTCAAAATTTAAATTTTTATCTTCGAAACCAAACAGTTAAGAGCGTTAACTCTTCCGAAAGTCTCAAAATGGCTAGTATGGGGGTACGATCGAACTGATACATCGCTTGTTTTCAAGCAAAAATATATATTTTTTATATTTTACTTAGATGAACTTTAGGCTTCTCAACATTTCATGCATAGAGACCTTTTTGACAAAATTCAACACTACTGAGTTATAAGTGATTGAATTTTAATACTTGTCGCCATTTTGCAAAAAATTGACAAAATGGATTTTGCTAACAAACATACACAGGATGCTTAAGAATTCTATACTGTCACAAAAATTAAAATTCAAATATGTATAAATAAGCTCACACTGACCTAAACTATATTGAAAATCTTATGAGCGTATGTATGGTGGGTCGATCGACTCATCACACTAAACGTGTTTTGAAAAAAAAATACTTTTATTTTTTAATTTTTAATTTTTTTTTATAGTATCGTAAGTATAGTCGAAAGCTCTATTTTGTATTATAAATTCAAGTCGATTTCTTAAATAGAAACCTCGTACTAGCGTTAACTATATGCAGAGTCGCATAAAAGCTCGTTCGAGGTCTCGGTCAATATATGGTAAGACTCGGTTTTTATTAAAAAAAAAATAATTAAAAATTGCTTTTATATGCAAATTAAAATTCCAAACACTTTTTGCATTAGACATTTTTCAGTAGGATTTCATTTAGCAAAGTTATGACACTTTGAATTTTTACATTAGCCGCCATTTTGAAAAAAAAATTTATATATTTTTTTTAAACATAACGTATAGGGGCTGCACGTTAGTTCTATGCGATACTCAAAATTTAAATTTTTATCTTCGAAACCAAACAGTTAAGAGCGTTAACTCTTCCGAAAGTCTCAAAATGGCTAGTATGGGGGTACGATCGAACTGATACATCGCTTGTTTTCAAGCAAAAATATATATTTTTTATATTTTACTTAGATGAACTTTAGGCTTCTCAACATTTCATGCATAGAGACCTTTTTGACAAAATTCAACACTACTGAGTTATAAGTGATTGAATTTTAATACTTGTCGCCATTTTGCAAAAAATTGACAAAATGGATTTTGCTAACAAACATACACAGGATGCTTAAGAATTCTATACTGTCACAAAAATTAAAATTCAAATATGTATAAATAAGCTCACACTGACCTAAACTATATTGAAAATCTTATGAGCGTATGTATGGTGGGTCGATCGACTCATCACACTAAACGTGTTTTGAAAAAAAAATACTTTTATTTTTTAATTTTTAATTTTTTTTTATAGTATCGTAAGTATAGTCGAAAGCTCTATTTTGTATTATAAATTCAAGTCGATTTCTTAAATAGAAACCTCGTACTAGCGTTAACTATATGCAGAGTCGCATAAAAGCTCGTTCGAGGTCTCGGTCAATATATGGTAAGACTCGGTTTTTATTAAAAAAAAAATAATTAAAAATTGCTTTTATATGCAAATTAAAATTCCAAACACTTTTTGCATTAGACATTTTTCAGTAGGATTTCATTTAGCAAAGTTATGACACTTTGAATTTTTACATTAGCCGCCATTTTGAAAAAAAAATTTATATATTTTTTTTAAACATAACGTATAGGGGCTGCACGTTAGTTCTATGCGATACTCAAAATTTAAATTTTTATCTTCGAAACCAAACAGTTAAGAGCGTTAACTCTTCCGAAAGTCTCAAAATGGCTAGTATGGGGGTACGATCGAACTGATACATCGCTTGTTTTCAAGCAAAAATATATATTTTTTATATTTTACTTAGATGAACTTTAGGCTTCTCAACATTTCATGCATAGAGACCTTTTTGACAAAATTCAACACTACTGAGTTATAAGTGATTGAATTTTAATACTTGTCGCCATTTTGCAAAAAATTGACAAAATGGATTTTGCTAACAAACATACACAGGATGCTTAAGAATTCTATACTGTCACAAAAATTAAAATTCAAATATGTATAAATAAGCTCACACTGACCTAAACTATATTGAAAATCTTATGAGCGTATGTATGGTGGGTCGATCGACTCATCACACTAAACGTGTTTTGAAAAAAAAATACTTTTATTTTTTAATTTTTAATTTTTTTTTATAGTATCGTAAGTATAGTCGAAAGCTCTATTTTGTATTATAAATTCAAGTCGATTTCTTAAATAGAAACCTCGTACTAGCGTTAACTATATGCAGAGTCGCATAAAAGCTCGTTCGAGGTCTCGGTCAATATATGGTAAGACTCGGTTTTTATTAAAAAAAAAATAATTAAAAATTGCTTTTATATGCAAATTAAAATTCCAAACACTTTTTGCATTAGACATTTTTCAGTAGGATTTCATTTAGCAAAGTTATGACACTTTGAATTTTTACATTAGCCGCCATTTTGAAAAAAAAATTTATATATTTTTTTTAAACATAACGTATAGGGGCTGCACGTTAGTTCTATGCGATACTCAAAATTTAAATTTTTATCTTCGAAACCAAACAGTTAAGAGCGTTAACTCTTCCGAAAGTCTCAAAATGGCTAGTATGGGGGTACGATCGAACTGATACATCGCTTGTTTTCAAGCAAAAATATATATTTTTTATATTTTACTTAGATGAACTTTAGGCTTCTCAACATTTCATGCATAGAGACCTTTTTGACAAAATTCAACACTACTGAGTTATAAGTGATTGAATTTTAATACTTGTCGCCATTTTGCAAAAAATTGACAAAATGGATTTTGCTAACAAACATACACAGGATGCTTAAGAATTCTATACTGTCACAAAAATTAAAATTCAAATATGTATAAATAAGCTCACACTGACCTAAACTATATTGAAAATCTTATGAGCGTATGTATGGTGGGTCGATCGACTCATCACACTAAACGTGTTTTGAAAAAAAAATACTTTTATTTTTTAATTTTTAATTTTTTTTTATAGTATCGTAAGTATAGTCGAAAGCTCTATTTTGTATTATAAATTCAAGTCGATTTCTTAAATAGAAACCTCGTACTAGCGTTAACTATATGCAGAGTCGCATAAAAGCTCGTTCGAGGTCTCGGTCAATATATGGTAAGACTCGGTTTTTATTAAAAAAAAAATAATTAAAAATTGCTTTTATATGCAAATTAAAATTCCAAACACTTTTTGCATTAGACATTTTTCAGTAGGATTTCATTTAGCAAAGTTATGACACTTTGAATTTTTACATTAGCCGCCATTTTGAAAAAAAAATTTATATATTTTTTTTAAACATAACGTATAGGGGCTGCACGTTAGTTCTATGCGATACTCAAAATTTAAATTTTTATCTTCGAAACCAAACAGTTAAGAGCGTTAACTCTTCCGAAAGTCTCAAAATGGCTAGTATGGGGGTACGATCGAACTGATACATCGCTTGTTTTCAAGCAAAAATATATATTTTTTATATTTTACTTAGATGAACTTTAGGCTTCTCAACATTTCATGCATAGAGACCTTTTTGACAAAATTCAACACTACTGAGTTATAAGTGATTGAATTTTAATACTTGTCGCCATTTTGCAAAAAATTGACAAAATGGATTTTGCTAACAAACATACACAGGATGCTTAAGAATTCTATACTGTCACAAAAATTAAAATTCAAATATGTATAAATAAGCTCACACTGACCTAAACTATATTGAAAATCTTATGAGCGTATGTATGGTGGGTCGATCGACTCATCACACTAAACGTGTTTTGAAAAAAAAATACTTTTATTTTTTAATTTTTAATTTTTTTTTATAGTATCGTAAGTATAGTCGAAAGCTCTATTTTGTATTATAAATTCAAGTCGATTTCTTAAATAGAAACCTCGTACTAGCGTTAACTATATGCAGAGTCGCATAAAAGCTCGTTCGAGGTCTCGGTCAATATATGGTAAGACTCGGTTTTTATTAAAAAAAAAATAATTAAAAATTGCTTTTATATGCAAATTAAAATTCCAAACACTTTTTGCATTAGACATTTTTCAGTAGGATTTCATTTAGCAAAGTTATGACACTTTGAATTTTTACATTAGCCGCCATTTTGAAAAAAAAATTTATATATTTTTTTTAAACATAACGTATAGGGGCTGCACGTTAGTTCTATGCGATACTCAAAATTTAAATTTTTATCTTCGAAACCAAACAGTTAAGAGCGTTAACTCTTCCGAAAGTCTCAAAATGGCTAGTATGGGGGTACGATCGAACTGATACATCGCTTGTTTTCAAGCAAAAATATATATTTTTTATATTTTACTTAGATGAACTTTAGGCTTCTCAACATTTCATGCATAGAGACCTTTTTGACAAAATTCAACACTACTGAGTTATAAGTGATTGAATTTTAATACTTGTCGCCATTTTGCAAAAAATTGACAAAATGGATTTTGCTAACAAACATACACAGGATGCTTAAGAATTCTATACTGTCACAAAAATTAAAATTCAAATATGTATAAATAAGCTCACACTGACCTAAACTATATTGAAAATCTTATGAGCGTATGTATGGTGGGTCGATCGACTCATCACACTAAACGTGTTTTGAAAAAAAAATACTTTTATTTTTTAATTTTTAATTTTTTTTTATAGTATCGTAAGTATAGTCGAAAGCTCTATTTTGTATTATAAATTCAAGTCGATTTCTTAAATAGAAACCTCGTACTAGCGTTAACTATATGCAGAGTCGCATAAAAGCTCGTTCGAGGTCTCGGTCAATATATGGTAAGACTCGGTTTTTATTAAAAAAAAAATAATTAAAAATTGCTTTTATATGCAAATTAAAATTCCAAACACTTTTTGCATTAGACATTTTTCAGTAGGATTTCATTTAGCAAAGTTATGACACTTTGAATTTTTACATTAGCCGCCATTTTGAAAAAAAAATTTATATATTTTTTTTAAACATAACGTATAGGGGCTGCACGTTAGTTCTATGCGATACTCAAAATTTAAATTTTTATCTTCGAAACCAAACAGTTAAGAGCGTTAACTCTTCCGAAAGTCTCAAAATGGCTAGTATGGGGGTACGATCGAACTGATACATCGCTTGTTTTCAAGCAAAAATATATATTTTTTATATTTTACTTAGATGAACTTTAGGCTTCTCAACATTTCATGCATAGAGACCTTTTTGACAAAATTCAACACTACTGAGTTATAAGTGATTGAATTTTAATACTTGTCGCCATTTTGCAAAAAATTGACAAAATGGATTTTGCTAACAAACATACACAGGATGCTTAAGAATTCTATACTGTCACAAAAATTAAAATTCAAATATGTATAAATAAGCTCACACTGACCTAAACTATATTGAAAATCTTATGAGCGTATGTATGGTGGGTCGATCGACTCATCACACTAAACGTGTTTTGAAAAAAAAATACTTTTATTTTTTAATTTTTAATTTTTTTTTATAGTATCGTAAGTATAGTCGAAAGCTCTATTTTGTATTATAAATTCAAGTCGATTTCTTAAATAGAAACCTCGTACTAGCGTTAACTATATGCAGAGTCGCATAAAAGCTCGTTCGAGGTCTCGGTCAATATATGGTAAGACTCGGTTTTTATTAAAAAAAAAATAATTAAAAATTGCTTTTATATGCAAATTAAAATTCCAAACACTTTTTGCATTAGACATTTTTCAGTAGGATTTCATTTAGCAAAGTTATGACACTTTGAATTTTTACATTAGCCGCCATTTTGAAAAAAAAATTTATATATTTTTTTTAAACATAACGTATAGGGGCTGCACGTTAGTTCTATGCGATACTCAAAATTTAAATTTTTATCTTCGAAACCAAACAGTTAAGAGCGTTAACTCTTCCGAAAGTCTCAAAATGGCTAGTATGGGGGTACGATCGAACTGATACATCGCTTGTTTTCAAGCAAAAATATATATTTTTTATATTTTACTTAGATGAACTTTAGGCTTCTCAACATTTCATGCATAGAGACCTTTTTGACAAAATTCAACACTACTGAGTTATAAGTGATTGAATTTTAATACTTGTCGCCATTTTGCAAAAAATTGACAAAATGGATTTTGCTAACAAACATACACAGGATGCTTAAGAATTCTATACTGTCACAAAAATTAAAATTCAAATATGTATAAATAAGCTCACACTGACCTAAACTATATTGAAAATCTTATGAGCGTATGTATGGTGGGTCGATCGACTCATCACACTAAACGTGTTTTGAAAAAAAAATACTTTTATTTTTTAATTTTTAATTTTTTTTTATAGTATCGTAAGTATAGTCGAAAGCTCTATTTTGTATTATAAATTCAAGTCGATTTCTTAAATAGAAACCTCGTACTAGCGTTAACTATATGCAGAGTCGCATAAAAGCTCGTTCGAGGTCTCGGTCAATATATGGTAAGACTCGGTTTTTATTAAAAAAAAAATAATTAAAAATTGCTTTTATATGCAAATTAAAATTCCAAACACTTTTTGCATTAGACATTTTTCAGTAGGATTTCATTTAGCAAAGTTATGACACTTTGAATTTTTACATTAGCCGCCATTTTGAAAAAAAAATTTATATATTTTTTTTAAACATAACGTATAGGGGCTGCACGTTAGTTCTATGCGATACTCAAAATTTAAATTTTTATCTTCGAAACCAAACAGTTAAGAGCGTTAACTCTTCCGAAAGTCTCAAAATGGCTAGTATGGGGGTACGATCGAACTGATACATCGCTTGTTTTCAAGCAAAAATATATATTTTTTATATTTTACTTAGATGAACTTTAGGCTTCTCAACATTTCATGCATTAAGACCTTTTTGACAAAATTCAACACTACTGAGTTATAAGTGATTGAATTTTAATACTTGTCGCCATTTTGCAAAAAATTGACAAAATGGATTTTGCTAACAAACATACACAGGATGCTTAAGAATTCTATACTGTCACAAAAATTAAAATTCAAATATGTATAAATAAGCTCACACTGACCTAAACTATATTGAAAATCTTATGAGCGTATGTATGGTGGGTCGATCGACTCATCACACTAAACGTGTTTTGAAAAAAAAATACTTTTATTTTTTAATTTTTAATTTTTTTTTATAGTATCGTAAGTATAGTCGAAAGCTCTATTTTGTATTATAAATTCAAGTCGATTTCTTAAATAGAAACCTCGTACTAGCGTTAACTATATGCAGAGTCGCATAAAAGCTCGTTCGAGGTCTCGGTCAATATATGGTAAGACTCGGTTTTTATTAAAAAAAAAATAATTAAAAATTGCTTTTATATGCAAATTAAAATTCCAAACACTTTTTGCATTAGACATTTTTCAGTAGGATTTCATTTAGCAAAGTTATGACACTTTGAATTTTTACATTAGCCGCCATTTTGAAAAAAAAATTTATATATTTTTTTTAAACATAACGTATAGGGGCTGCACGTTAGTTCTATGCGATACTCAAAATTTAAATTTTTATCTTCGAAACCAAACAGTTAAGAGCGTTAACTCTTCCGAAAGTCTCAAAATGGCTAGTATGGGGGTACGATCGAACTGATACATCGCTTGTTTTCAAGCAAAAATATATATTTTTTATATTTTATTCTGATGCGCCTCGATCTCGTCTACAATAAATCGACAGTGTTTGGCATACCTAGGACGCGAGCCTGCGAAGTTACGGGCGTTTTAACGCTTCAAACGGCCGCCATTTTGAATTTGGGCGCCATATTGGATTTTGCCGAAATATGTCAACGAGTATTTTTTAATTTACACGTTGTCACAAAATTTTAATTTTTTATACGCATAAATAAGTTTGCGTCTAACGAACGAGCGTATAGTGGGTCGACACTTGGCGTATTTTGAAAAAAAAATACTTTTATTTTTTAATTTTTAATTTTTTTTTATAGTATCGTAAGTATAGTCGAAAGCTCTGTTTTGTATTAAAAATGCAAGTCGATTTCTCGAATAGAAACCTCGTACGAGCGTTAACTGTATGCAGAGTCGCATAAAAGCTCGTTCGAGGTCTCGGTCAATATATGGTAAGACTCGGTTTTTATTAAAAAAAAATAATTAAAAATTGCTTTTATATGCAAATTAAAATTCCAAACACTTTTTGCATTAGACATTTTTTAGTAGGATTTTATTTAGCAAAGTTATGACACTTTGAATTTTTACATTGGCCGCCATTTTGAAAAAAAATTTTATATATTTTTTTTAAACATAACGTATAGGGGCTGCACGTTAGTTCTATGCGATACTCAAAATTTAAATTTTTATCTTCGAAACCAAACAGTTAAGAGCGTTAACTCTTCCGAAAGTCTCAAAATGGCTAGTATGGGGGTACGATCGAACTGATACATCGCTTGTTTTCAAGCAAAAATATATATTTTTTATATTTTACTTAGATGAACTTTAGGCTTCTCAACATTTCATGCATAGAGACCTTTTTGACAAAATTCAACACTACTGAGTTATAAGTGATTGAATTTTAATACTTGTCGCCATTTTGCAAAAAATTGACAAAATGGATTTTGCTAACAAACATACACAGGATGCTTAAGAATTCTATACTGTCACAAAAATTAAAATTCAAATATGTATAAATAAGCTCACACTGACCTAAACTATATTGAAAATCTTATGAGCGTATGTATGGTGGGTCGATCGACTCATCACACTAAACGTGTTTTGAAAAAAAAATACTTTTATTTTTTAATTTTTAATTTTTTTTTATAGTATCGTAAGTATAGTCGAAAGCTCTATTTTGTATTATAAATTCAAGTCGATTTCTTAAATAGAAACCTCGTACTAGCGTTAACTATATGCAGAGTCGCATAAAAGCTCGTTCGAGGTCTCGGTCAATATATGGTAAGACTCGGTTTTTATTAAAAAAAAAATAATTAAAAATTGCTTTTATATGCAAATTAAAATTCCAAACACTTTTTGCATTAGACATTTTTCAGTAGGATTTCATTTAGCAAAGTTATGACACTTTGAATTTTTACATTAGCCGCCATTTTGAAAAAAAAATTTATATATTTTTTTTAAACATAACGTATAGGGGCTGCACGTTAGTTCTATGCGATACTCAAAATTTAAATTTTTATCTTCGAAACCAAACAGTTAAGAGCGTTAACTCTTCCGAAAGTCTCAAAATGGCTAGTATGGGGGTACGATCGAACTGATACATCGCTTGTTTTCAAGCAAAAATATATATTTTTTATATTTTACTTAGATGAACTTTAGGCTTCTCAACATTTCATGCATAGAGACCTTTTTGACAAAATTCAACACTACTGAGTTATAAGTGATTGAATTTTAATACTTGTCGCCATTTTGCAAAAAATTGACAAAATGGATTTTGCTAACAAACATACACAGGATGCTTAAGAATTCTATACTGTCACAAAAATTAAAATTCAAATATGTATAAATAAGCTCACACTGACCTAAACTATATTGAAAATCTTATGAGCGTATGTATGGTGGGTCGATCGACTCATCACACTAAACGTGTTTTGAAAAAAAAATACTTTTATTTTTTAATTTTTAATTTTTTTTTATAGTATCGTAAGTATAGTCGAAAGCTCTATTTTGTATTATAAATTCAAGTCGATTTCTTAAATAGAAACCTCGTACTAGCGTTAACTATATGCAGAGTCGCATAAAAGCTCGTTCGAGGTCTCGGTCAATATATGGTAAGACTCGGTTTTTATTAAAAAAAAAATAATTAAAAATTGCTTTTATATGCAAATTAAAATTCCAAACACTTTTTGCATTAGACATTTTTCAGTAGGATTTCATTTAGCAAAGTTATGACACTTTGAATTTTTACATTAGCCGCCATTTTGAAAAAAAAATTTATATATTTTTTTTAAACATAACGTATAGGGGCTGCACGTTAGTTCTATGCGATACTCAAAATTTAAATTTTTATCTTCGAAACCAAACAGTTAAGAGCGTTAACTCTTCCGAAAGTCTCAAAATGGCTAGTATGGGGGTACGATCGAACTGATACATCGCTTGTTTTCAAGCAAAAATATATATTTTTTATATTTTACTTAGATGAACTTTAGGCTTCTCAACATTTCATGCATAGAGACCTTTTTGACAAAATTCAACACTACTGAGTTATAAGTGATTGAATTTTAATACTTGTCGCCATTTTGCAAAAAATTGACAAAATGGATTTTGCTAACAAACATACACAGGATGCTTAAGAATTCTATACTGTCACAAAAATTAAAATTCAAATATGTATAAATAAGCTCACACTGACCTAAACTATATTGAAAATCTTATGAGCGTATGTATGGTGGGTCGATCGACTCATCACACTAAACGTGTTTTGAAAAAAAAATACTTTTATTTTTTAATTTTTAATTTTTTTTTATAGTATCGTAAGTATAGTCGAAAGCTCTATTTTGTATTATAAATTCAAGTCGATTTCTTAAATAGAAACCTCGTACTAGCGTTAACTATATGCAGAGTCGCATAAAAGCTCGTTCGAGGTCTCGGTCAATATATGGTAAGACTCGGTTTTTATTAAAAAAAAAATAATTAAAAATTGCTTTTATATGCAAATTAAAATTCCAAACACTTTTTGCATTAGACATTTTTCAGTAGGATTTCATTTAGCAAAGTTATGACACTTTGAATTTTTACATTAGCCGCCATTTTGAAAAAAAAATTTATATATTTTTTTTAAACATAACGTATAGGGGCTGCACGTTAGTTCTATGCGATACTCAAAATTTAAATTTTTATCTTCGAAACCAAACAGTTAAGAGCGTTAACTCTTCCGAAAGTCTCAAAATGGCTAGTATGGGGGTACGATCGAACTGATACATCGCTTGTTTTCAAGCAAAAATATATATTTTTTATATTTTACTTAGATGAACTTTAGGCTTCTCAACATTTCATGCATAGAGACCTTTTTGACAAAATTCAACACTACTGAGTTATAAGTGATTGAATTTTAATACTTGTCGCCATTTTGCAAAAAATTGACAAAATGGATTTTGCTAACAAACATACACAGGATGCTTAAGAATTCTATACTGTCACAAAAATTAAAATTCAAATATGTATAAATAAGCTCACACTGACCTAAACTATATTGAAAATCTTATGAGCGTATGTATGGTGGGTCGATCGACTCATCACACTAAACGTGTTTTGAAAAAAAAATACTTTTATTTTTTAATTTTTAATTTTTTTTTATAGTATCGTAAGTATAGTCGAAAGCTCTATTTTGTATTATAAATTCAAGTCGATTTCTTAAATAGAAACCTCGTACTAGCGTTAACTATATGCAGAGTCGCATAAAAGCTCGTTCGAGGTCTCGGTCAATATATGGTAAGACTCGGTTTTTATTAAAAAAAAAATAATTAAAAATTGCTTTTATATGCAAATTAAAATTCCAAACACTTTTTGCATTAGACATTTTTCAGTAGGATTTCATTTAGCAAAGTTATGACACTTTGAATTTTTACATTAGCCGCCATTTTGAAAAAAAAATTTATATATTTTTTTTAAACATAACGTATAGGGGCTGCACGTTAGTTCTATGCGATACTCAAAATTTAAATTTTTATCTTCGAAACCAAACAGTTAAGAGCGTTAACTCTTCCGAAAGTCTCAAAATGGCTAGTATGGGGGTACGATCGAACTGATACATCGCTTGTTTTCAAGCAAAAATATATATTTTTTATATTTTACTTAGATGAACTTTAGGCTTCTCAACATTTCATGCATAGAGACCTTTTTGACAAAATTCAACACTACTGAGTTATAAGTGATTGAATTTTAATACTTGTCGCCATTTTGCAAAAAATTGACAAAATGGATTTTGCTAACAAACATACACAGGATGCTTAAGAATTCTATACTGTCACAAAATTTAAAATTCAAATATGTATAAATAAGCTCACACTGACCTAAACTATATTGAAAATCTTATGAGCGTATGTATGGTGGGTCGATCGACTCATCACACTAAACGTGTTTTGAAAAAAAAATACTTTTATTTTTTAATTTTTAATTTTTTTTTATAGTATCGTAAGTATAGTCGAAAGCTCTATTTTGTATTATAAATTCAAGTCGATTTCTTAAATAGAAACCTCGTACTAGCGTTAACTATATGCAGAGTCGCATAAAAGCTCGTTCGAGGTCTCGGTCAATATATGGTAAGACTCGGTTTTTATTAAAAAAAAAATAATTAAAAATTGCTTTTATATGCAAATTAAAATTCCAAACACTTTTTGCATTAGACATTTTTCAGTAGGATTTCATTTAGCAAAGTTATGACACTTTGAATTTTTACATTAGCCGCCATTTTGAAAAAAAAATTTATATATTTTTTTTAAACATAACGTATAGGGGCTGCACGTTAGTTCTATGCGATACTCAAAATTTAAATTTTTATCTTCGAAACCAAACAGTTAAGAGCGTTAACTCTTCCGAAAGTCTCAAAATGGCTAGTATGGGGGTACGATCGAACTGATACATCGCTTGTTTTCAAGCAAAAATATATATTTTTTATATTTTACTTAGATGAACTTTAGGCTTCTCAACATTTCATGCATAGAGACCTTTTTGACAAAATTCAACACTACTGAGTTATAAGTGATTGAATTTTAATACTTGTCGCCATTTTGCAAAAAATTGACAAAATGGATTTTGCTAACAAACATACACAGGATGCTTAAGAATTCTATACTGTCACAAAAATTAAAATTCAAATATGTATAAATAAGCTCACACTGACCTAAACTATATTGAAAATCTTATGAGCGTATGTATGGTGGGTCGATCGACTCATCACACTAAACGTGTTTTGAAAAAAAAATACTTTTATTTTTTAATTTTTAATTTTTTTTTATAGTATCGTAAGTATAGTCGAAAGCTCTATTTTGTATTATAAATTCAAGTCGATTTCTTAAATAGAAACCTCGTACTAGCGTTAACTATATGCAGAGTCGCATAAAAGCTCGTTCGAGGTCTCGGTCAATATATGGTAAGACTCGGTTTTTATTAAAAAAAAAATAATTAAAAATTGCTTTTATATGCAAATTAAAATTCCAAACACTTTTTGCATTAGACATTTTTCAGTAGGATTTCATTTAGCAAAGTTATGACACTTTGAATTTTTACATTAGCCGCCATTTTGAAAAAAAAATTTATATATTTTTTTTAAACATAACGTATAGGGGCTGCACGTTAGTTCTATGCGATACTCAAAATTTAAATTTTTATCTTCGAAACCAAACAGTTAAGAGCGTTAACTCTTCCGAAAGTCTCAAAATGGCTAGTATGGGGGTACGATCGAACTGATACATCGCTTGTTTTCAAGCAAAAATATATATTTTTTATATTTTACTTAGATGAACTTTAGGCTTCTCAACATTTCATGCATAGAGACCTTTTTGACAAAATTCAACACTACTGAGTTATAAGTGATTGAATTTTAATACTTGTCGCCATTTTGCAAAAAATTGACAAAATGGATTTTGCTAACAAACATACACAGGATGCTTAAGAATTCTATACTGTCACAAAAATTAAAATTCAAATATGTATAAATAAGCTCACACTGACCTAAACTATATTGAAAATCTTATGAGCGTATGTATGGTGGGTCGATCGACTCATCACACTAAACGTGTTTTGAAAAAAAAATACTTTTATTTTTTAATTTTTAATTTTTTTTTATAGTATCGTAAGTATAGTCGAAAGCTCTATTTTGTATTATAAATTCAAGTCGATTTCTTAAATAGAAACCTCGTACTAGCGTTAACTATATGCAGAGTCGCATAAAAGCTCGTTCGAGGTCTCGGTCAATATATGGTAAGACTCGGTTTTTATTAAAAAAAAAATAATTAAAAATTGCTTTTATATGCAAATTAAAATTCCAAACACTTTTTGCATTAGACATTTTTCAGTAGGATTTCATTTAGCAAAGTTATGACACTTTGAATTTTTACATTAGCCGCCATTTTGAAAAAAAAATTTATATATTTTTTTTAAACATAACGTATAGGGGCTGCACGTTAGTTCTATGCGATACTCAAAATTTAAATTTTTATCTTCGAAACCAAACAGTTAAGAGCGTTAACTCTTCCGAAAGTCTCAAAATGGCTAGTATGGGGGTACGATCGAACTGATACATCGCTTGTTTTCAAGCAAAAATATATATTTTTTATATTTTACTTAGATGAACTTTAGGCTTCTCAACATTTCATGCATAGAGACCTTTTTGACAAAATTCAACACTACTGAGTTATAAGTGATTGAATTTTAATACTTGTCGCCATTTTGCAAAAAATTGACAAAATGGATTTTGCTAACAAACATACACAGGATGCTTAAGAATTCTATACTGTCACAAAATTTAAAATTCAAATATGTATAAATAAGCTCACACTGACCTAAACTATATTGAAAATCTTATGAGCGTATGTATGGTGGGTCGATCGACTCATCACACTAAACGTGTTTTGAAAAAAAAATACTTTTATTTTTTAATTTTTAATTTTTTTTTATAGTATCGTAAGTATAGTCGAAAGCTCTATTTTGTATTATAAATTCAAGTCGATTTCTTAAATAGAAACCTCGTACTAGCGTTAACTATATGCAGAGTCGCATAAAAGCTCGTTCGAGGTCTCGGTCAATATATGGTAAGACTCGGTTTTTATTAAAAAAAAAATAATTAAAAATTGCTTTTATATGCAAATTAAAATTCCAAACACTTTTTGCATTAGACATTTTTCAGTAGGATTTCATTTAGCAAAGTTATGACACTTTGAATTTTTACATTAGCCGCCATTTTGAAAAAAAAATTTATATATTTTTTTTAAACATAACGTATAGGGGCTGCACGTTAGTTCTATGCGATACTCAAAATTTAAATTTTTATCTTCGAAACCAAACAGTTAAGAGCGTTAACTCTTCCGAAAGTCTCAAAATGGCTAGTATGGGGGTACGATCGAACTGATACATCGCTTGTTTTCAAGCAAAAATATATATTTTTTATATTTTACTTAGATGAACTTTAGGCTTCTCAACATTTCATGCATAGAGACCTTTTTGACAAAATTCAACACTACTGAGTTATAAGTGATTGAATTTTAATACTTGTCGCCATTTTGCAAAAAATTGACAAAATGGATTTTGCTAACAAACATACACAGGATGCTTAAGAATTCTATACTGTCACAAAAATTAAAATTCAAATATGTATAAATAAGCTCACACTGACCTAAACTATATTGAAAATCTTATGAGCGTATGTATGGTGGGTCGATCGACTCATCACACTAAACGTGTTTTGAAAAAAAAATACTTTTATTTTTTAATTTTTAATTTTTTTTTATAGTATCGTAAGTATAGTCGAAAGCTCTATTTTGTATTATAAATTCAAGTCGATTTCTTAAATAGAAACCTCGTACTAGCGTTAACTATATGCAGAGTCGCATAAAAGCTCGTTCGAGGTCTCGGTCAATATATGGTAAGACTCGGTTTTTATTAAAAAAAAAATAATTAAAAATTGCTTTTATATGCAAATTAAAATTCCAAACACTTTTTGCATTAGACATTTTTCAGTAGGATTTCATTTAGCAAAGTTATGACACTTTGAATTTTTACATTAGCCGCCATTTTGAAAAAAAAATTTATATATTTTTTTTAAACATAACGTATAGGGGCTGCACGTTAGTTCTATGCGATACTCAAAATTTAAATTTTTATCTTCGAAACCAAACAGTTAAGAGCGTTAACTCTTCCGAAAGTCTCAAAATGGCTAGTATGGGGGTACGATCGAACTGATACATCGCTTGTTTTCAAGCAAAAATATATATTTTTTATATTTTACTTAGATGAACTTTAGGCTTCTCAACATTTCATGCATAGAGACCTTTTTGACAAAATTCAACACTACTGAGTTATAAGTGATTGAATTTTAATACTTGTCGCCATTTTGCAAAAAATTGACAAAATGGATTTTGCTAACAAACATACACAGGATGCTTAAGAATTCTATACTGTCACAAAAATTAAAATTCAAATATGTATAAATAAGCTCACACTGACCTAAACTATATTGAAAATCTTATGAGCGTATGTATGGTGGGTCGATCGACTCATCACACTAAACGTGTTTTGAAAAAAAAATACTTTTATTTTTTAATTTTTAATTTTTTTTTATAGTATCGTAAGTATAGTCGAAAGCTCTATTTTGTATTATAAATTCAAGTCGATTTCTTAAATAGAAACCTCGTACTAGCGTTAACTATATGCAGAGTCGCATAAAAGCTCGTTCGAGGTCTCGGTCAATATATGGTAAGACTCGGTTTTTATTAAAAAAAAAATAATTAAAAATTGCTTTTATATGCAAATTAAAATTCCAAACACTTTTTGCATTAGACATTTTTCAGTAGGATTTCATTTAGCAAAGTTATGACACTTTGAATTTTTACATTAGCCGCCATTTTGAAAAAAAAATTTATATATTTTTTTTAAACATAACGTATAGGGGCTGCACGTTAGTTCTATGCGATACTCAAAATTTAAATTTTTATCTTCGAAACCAAACAGTTAAGAGCGTTAACTCTTCCGAAAGTCTCAAAATGGCTAGTATGGGGGTACGATCGAACTGATACATCGCTTGTTTTCAAGCAAAAATATATATTTTTTATATTTTACTTAGATGAACTTTAGGCTTCTCAACATTTCATGCATAGAGACCTTTTTGACAAAATTCAACACTACTGAGTTATAAGTGATTGAATTTTAATACTTGTCGCCATTTTGCAAAAAATTGACAAAATGGATTTTGCTAACAAACATACACAGGATGCTTAAGAATTCTATACTGTCACAAAATTTAAAATTCAAATATGTATAAATAAGCTCACACTGACCTAAACTATATTGAAAATCTTATGAGCGTATGTATGGTGGGTCGATCGACTCATCACACTAAACGTGTTTTGAAAAAAAAATACTTTTATTTTTTAATTTTTAATTTTTTTTTATAGTATCGTAAGTATAGTCGAAAGCTCTATTTTGTATTATAAATTCAAGTCGATTTCTTAAATAGAAACCTCGTACTAGCGTTAACTATATGCAGAGTCGCATAAAAGCTCGTTCGAGGTCTCGGTCAATATATGGTAAGACTCGGTTTTTATTAAAAAAAAAATAATTAAAAATTGCTTTTATATGCAAATTAAAATTCCAAACACTTTTTGCATTAGACATTTTTCAGTAGGATTTCATTTAGCAAAGTTATGACACTTTGAATTTTTACATTAGCCGCCATTTTGAAAAAAAAATTTATATATTTTTTTTAAACATAACGTATAGGGGCTGCACGTTAGTTCTATGCGATACTCAAAATTTAAATTTTTATCTTCGAAACCAAACAGTTAAGAGCGTTAACTCTTCCGAAAGTCTCAAAATGGCTAGTATGGGGGTACGATCGAACTGATACATCGCTTGTTTTCAAGCAAAAATATATATTTTTTATATTTTACTTAGATGAACTTTAGGCTTCTCAACATTTCATGCATAGAGACCTTTTTGACAAAATTCAACACTACTGAGTTATAAGTGATTGAATTTTAATACTTGTCGCCATTTTGCAAAAAATTGACAAAATGGATTTTGCTAACAAACATACACAGGATGCTTAAGAATTCTATACTGTCACAAAATTTAAAATTCAAATATGTATAAATAAGCTCACACTGACCTAAACTATATTGAAAATCTTATGAGCGTATGTATGGTGGGTCGATCGACTCATCACACTAAACGTGTTTTGAAAAAAAAATACTTTTATTTTTTAATTTTTAATTTTTTTTTATAGTATCGTAAGTATAGTCGAAAGCTCTATTTTGTATTATAAATTCAAGTCGATTTCTTAAATAGAAACCTCGTACTAGCGTTAACTATATGCAGAGTCGCATAAAAGCTCGTTCGAGGTCTCGGTCAATATATGGTAAGACTCGGTTTTTATTAAAAAAAAAATAATTAAAAATTGCTTTTATATGCAAATTAAAATTCCAAACACTTTTTGCATTAGACATTTTTCAGTAGGATTTCATTTAGCAAAGTTATGACACTTTGAATTTTTACATTAGCCGCCATTTTGAAAAAAAAATTTATATATTTTTTTTAAACATAACGTATAGGGGCTGCACGTTAGTTCTATGCGATACTCAAAATTTAAATTTTTATCTTCGAAACCAAACAGTTAAGAGCGTTAACTCTTCCGAAAGTCTCAAAATGGCTAGTATGGGGGTACGATCGAACTGATACATCGCTTGTTTTCAAGCAAAAATATATATTTTTTATATTTTACTTAGATGAACTTTAGGCTTCTCAACATTTCATGCATAGAGACCTTTTTGACAAAATTCAACACTACTGAGTTATAAGTGATTGAATTTTAATACTTGTCGCCATTTTGCAAAAAATTGACAAAATGGATTTTGCTAACAAACATACACAGGATGCTTAAGAATTCTATACTGTCACAAAAATTAAAATTCAAATATGTATAAATAAGCTCACACTGACCTAAACTATATTGAAAATCTTATGAGCGTATGTATGGTGGGTCGATCGACTCATCACACTAAACGTGTTTTGAAAAAAAAATACTTTTATTTTTTAATTTTTAATTTTTTTTTATAGTATCGTAAGTATAGTCGAAAGCTCTATTTTGTATTATAAATTCAAGTCGATTTCTTAAATAGAAACCTCGTACTAGCGTTAACTATATGCAGAGTCGCATAAAAGCTCGTTCGAGGTCTCGGTCAATATATGGTAAGACTCGGTTTTTATTAAAAAAAAAATAATTAAAAATTGCTTTTATATGCAAATTAAAATTCCAAACACTTTTTGCATTAGACATTTTTCAGTAGGATTTCATTTAGCAAAGTTATGACACTTTGAATTTTTACATTAGCCGCCATTTTGAAAAAAAAATTTATATATTTTTTTTAAACATAACGTATAGGGGCTGCACGTTAGTTCTATGCGATACTCAAAATTTAAATTTTTATCTTCGAAACCAAACAGTTAAGAGCGTTAACTCTTCCGAAAGTCTCAAAATGGCTAGTATGGGGGTACGATCGAACTGATACATCGCTTGTTTTCAAGCAAAAATATATATTTTTTATATTTTACTTAGATGAACTTTAGGCTTCTCAACATTTCATGCATAGAGACCTTTTTGACAAAATTCAACACTACTGAGTTATAAGTGATTGAATTTTAATACTTGTCGCCATTTTGCAAAAAATTGACAAAATGGATTTTGCTAACAAACATACACAGGATGCTTAAGAATTCTATACTGTCACAAAAATTAAAATTCAAATATGTATAAATAAGCTCACACTGACCTAAACTATATTGAAAATCTTATGAGCGTATGTATGGTGGGTCGATCGACTCATCACACTAAACGTGTTTTGAAAAAAAAATACTTTTATTTTTTAATTTTTAATTTTTTTTTATAGTATCGTAAGTATAGTCGAAAGCTCTATTTTGTATTATAAATTCAAGTCGATTTCTTAAATAGAAACCTCGTACTAGCGTTAACTATATGCAGAGTCGCATAAAAGCTCGTTCGAGGTCTCGGTCAATATATGGTAAGACTCGGTTTTTATTAAAAAAAAAATAATTAAAAATTGCTTTTATATGCAAATTAAAATTCCAAACACTTTTTGCATTAGACATTTTTCAGTAGGATTTCATTTAGCAAAGTTATGACACTTTGAATTTTTACATTAGCCGCCATTTTGAAAAAAAAATTTATATATTTTTTTTAAACATAACGTATAGGGGCTGCACGTTAGTTCTATGCGATACTCAAAATTTAAATTTTTATCTTCGAAACCAAACAGTTAAGAGCGTTAACTCTTCCGAAAGTCTCAAAATGGCTAGTATGGGGGTACGATCGAACTGATACATCGCTTGTTTTCAAGCAAAAATATATATTTTTTATATTTTACTTAGATGAACTTTAGGCTTCTCAACATTTCATGCATAGAGACCTTTTTGACAAAATTCAACACTACTGAGTTATAAGTGATTGAATTTTAATACTTGTCGCCATTTTGCAAAAAATTGACAAAATGGATTTTGCTAACAAACATACACAGGATGCTTAAGAATTCTATACTGTCACAAAATTTAAAATTCAAATATGTATAAATAAGCTCACACTGACCTAAACTATATTGAAAATCTTATGAGCGTATGTATGGTGGGTCGATCGACTCATCACACTAAACGTGTTTTGAAAAAAAAATACTTTTATTTTTTAATTTTTAATTTTTTTTTATAGTATCGTAAGTATAGTCGAAAGCTCTATTTTGTATTATAAATTCAAGTCGATTTCTTAAATAGAAACCTCGTACTAGCGTTAACTATATGCAGAGTCGCATAAAAGCTCGTTCGAGGTCTCGGTCAATATATGGTAAGACTCGGTTTTTATTAAAAAAAAAATAATTAAAAATTGCTTTTATATGCAAATTAAAATTCCAAACACTTTTTGCATTAGACATTTTTCAGTAGGATTTCATTTAGCAAAGTTATGACACTTTGAATTTTTACATTAGCCGCCATTTTGAAAAAAAAATTTATATATTTTTTTTAAACATAACGTATAGGGGCTGCACGTTAGTTCTATGCGATACTCAAAATTTAAATTTTTATCTTCGAAACCAAACAGTTAAGAGCGTTAACTCTTCCGAAAGTCTCAAAATGGCTAGTATGGGGGTACGATCGAACTGATACATCGCTTGTTTTCAAGCAAAAATATATATTTTTTATATTTTATTCTGATGCGCCTCGATCTCGTCTACAATAAATCGACAGTGTTTGGCATACCTAGGACGCGAGCCTGCGAAGTTACGGGCGTTTTAACGCTTCAAACGGCCGCCATTTTGAATTTGGGCGCCATATTGGATTTTGCCGAAATATGTCAACGAGTATTTTTTAATTTACACGTTGTCACAAAATTTTAATTTTTTATACGCATAAATAAGTTTGCGTCTAACGAACGAGCGTATAGTGGGTCGACACTTGGCGTATTTTGAAAAAAAAATACTTTTATTTTTTAATTTTTAATTTTTTTTTATAGTATCGTAAGTATAGTCGAAAGCTCTGTTTTGTATTAAAAATGCAAGTCGATTTCTCGAATAGAAACCTCGTACGAGCGTTAACTGTATGCAGAGTCGCATAAAAGCTCGTTCGAGGTCTCGGTCAATATATGGTAAGACTCGGTTTTTATTAAAAAAAAATAATTAAAAATTGCTTTTATATGCAAATTAAAATTCCAAACACTTTTTGCATTAGACATTTTTTAGTAGGATTTTATTTAGCAAAGTTATGACACTTTGAATTTTTACATTGGCCGCCATTTTGAAAAAAAATTTTATATATTTTTTTTAAACATAACGTATAGGGGCTGCACGTTAGTTCTATGCGATACTCAAAATTTAAATTTTTATCTTCGAAACCAAACAGTTAAGAGCGTTAACTCTTCCGAAAGTCTCAAAATGGCTAGTATGGGGGTACGATCGAACTGATACATCGCTTGTTTTCAAGCAAAAATATATATTTTTTATATTTTACTTAGATGAACTTTAGGCTTCTCAACATTTCATGCATAGAGACCTTTTTGACAAAATTCAACACTACTGAGTTATAAGTGATTGAATTTTAATACTTGTCGCCATTTTGCAAAAAATTGACAAAATGGATTTTGCTAACAAACATACACAGGATGCTTAAGAATTCTATACTGTCACAAAAATTAAAATTCAAATATGTATAAATAAGCTCACACTGACCTAAACTATATTGAAAATCTTATGAGCGTATGTATGGTGGGTCGATCGACTCATCACACTAAACGTGTTTTGAAAAAAAAATACTTTTATTTTTTAATTTTTAATTTTTTTTTATAGTATCGTAAGTATAGTCGAAAGCTCTATTTTGTATTATAAATTCAAGTCGATTTCTTAAATAGAAACCTCGTACTAGCGTTAACTATATGCAGAGTCGCATAAAAGCTCGTTCGAGGTCTCGGTCAATATATGGTAAGACTCGGTTTTTATTAAAAAAAAAATAATTAAAAATTGCTTTTATATGCAAATTAAAATTCCAAACACTTTTTGCATTAGACATTTTTCAGTAGGATTTCATTTAGCAAAGTTATGACACTTTGAATTTTTACATTAGCCGCCATTTTGAAAAAAAAATTTATATATTTTTTTTAAACATAACGTATAGGGGCTGCACGTTAGTTCTATGCGATACTCAAAATTTAAATTTTTATCTTCGAAACCAAACAGTTAAGAGCGTTAACTCTTCCGAAAGTCTCAAAATGGCTAGTATGGGGGTACGATCGAACTGATACATCGCTTGTTTTCAAGCAAAAATATATATTTTTTATATTTTACTTAGATGAACTTTAGGCTTCTCAACATTTCATGCATAGAGACCTTTTTGACAAAATTCAACACTACTGAGTTATAAGTGATTGAATTTTAATACTTGTCGCCATTTTGCAAAAAATTGACAAAATGGATTTTGCTAACAAACATACACAGGATGCTTAAGAATTCTATACTGTCACAAAAATTAAAATTCAAATATGTATAAATAAGCTCACACTGACCTAAACTATATTGAAAATCTTATGAGCGTATGTATGGTGGGTCGATCGACTCATCACACTAAACGTGTTTTGAAAAAAAAATACTTTTATTTTTTAATTTTTAATTTTTTTTTATAGTATCGTAAGTATAGTCGAAAGCTCTATTTTGTATTATAAATTCAAGTCGATTTCTTAAATAGAAACCTCGTACTAGCGTTAACTATATGCAGAGTCGCATAAAAGCTCGTTCGAGGTCTCGGTCAATATATGGTAAGACTCGGTTTTTATTAAAAAAAAAATAATTAAAAATTGCTTTTATATGCAAATTAAAATTCCAAACACTTTTTGCATTAGACATTTTTCAGTAGGATTTCATTTAGCAAAGTTATGACACTTTGAATTTTTACATTAGCCGCCATTTTGAAAAAAAAATTTATATATTTTTTTTAAACATAACGTATAGGGGCTGCACGTTAGTTCTATGCGATACTCAAAATTTAAATTTTTATCTTCGAAACCAAACAGTTAAGAGCGTTAACTCTTCCGAAAGTCTCAAAATGGCTAGTATGGGGGTACGATCGAACTGATACATCGCTTGTTTTCAAGCAAAAATATATATTTTTTATATTTTACTTAGATGAACTTTAGGCTTCTCAACATTTCATGCATAGAGACCTTTTTGACAAAATTCAACACTACTGAGTTATAAGTGATTGAATTTTAATACTTGTCGCCATTTTGCAAAAAATTGACAAAATGGATTTTGCTAACAAACATACACAGGATGCTTAAGAATTCTATACTGTCACAAAAATTAAAATTCAAATATGTATAAATAAGCTCACACTGACCTAAACTATATTGAAAATCTTATGAGCGTATGTATGGTGGGTCGATCGACTCATCACACTAAACGTGTTTTGAAAAAAAAATACTTTTATTTTTTAATTTTTAATTTTTTTTTATAGTATCGTAAGTATAGTCGAAAGCTCTATTTTGTATTATAAATTCAAGTCGATTTCTTAAATAGAAACCTCGTACTAGCGTTAACTATATGCAGAGTCGCATAAAAGCTCGTTCGAGGTCTCGGTCAATATATGGTAAGACTCGGTTTTTATTAAAAAAAAAATAATTAAAAATTGCTTTTATATGCAAATTAAAATTCCAAACACTTTTTGCATTAGACATTTTTCAGTAGGATTTCATTTAGCAAAGTTATGACACTTTGAATTTTTACATTAGCCGCCATTTTGAAAAAAAAATTTATATATTTTTTTTAAACATAACGTATAGGGGCTGCACGTTAGTTCTATGCGATACTCAAAATTTAAATTTTTATCTTCGAAACCAAACAGTTAAGAGCGTTAACTCTTCCGAAAGTCTCAAAATGGCTAGTATGGGGGTACGATCGAACTGATACATCGCTTGTTTTCAAGCAAAAATATATATTTTTTATATTTTACTTAGATGAACTTTAGGCTTCTCAACATTTCATGCATAGAGACCTTTTTGACAAAATTCAACACTACTGAGTTATAAGTGATTGAATTTTAATACTTGTCGCCATTTTGCAAAAAATTGACAAAATGGATTTTGCTAACAAACATACACAGGATGCTTAAGAATTCTATACTGTCACAAAATTTAAAATTCAAATATGTATAAATAAGCTCACACTGACCTAAACTATATTGAAAATCTTATGAGCGTATGTATGGTGGGTCGATCGACTCATCACACTAAACGTGTTTTGAAAAAAAAATACTTTTATTTTTTAATTTTTAATTTTTTTTTATAGTATCGTAAGTATAGTCGAAAGCTCTATTTTGTATTATAAATTCAAGTCGATTTCTTAAATAGAAACCTCGTACTAGCGTTAACTATATGCAGAGTCGCATAAAAGCTCGTTCGAGGTCTCGGTCAATATATGGTAAGACTCGGTTTTTATTAAAAAAAAAATAATTAAAAATTGCTTTTATATGCAAATTAAAATTCCAAACACTTTTTGCATTAGACATTTTTCAGTAGGATTTCATTTAGCAAAGTTATGACACTTTGAATTTTTACATTAGCCGCCATTTTGAAAAAAAAATTTATATATTTTTTTTAAACATAACGTATAGGGGCTGCACGTTAGTTCTATGCGATACTCAAAATTTAAATTTTTATCTTCGAAACCAAACAGTTAAGAGCGTTAACTCTTCCGAAAGTCTCAAAATGGCTAGTATGGGGGTACGATCGAACTGATACATCGCTTGTTTTCAAGCAAAAATATATATTTTTTATATTTTACTTAGATGAACTTTAGGCTTCTCAACATTTCATGCATAGAGACCTTTTTGACAAAATTCAACACTACTGAGTTATAAGTGATTGAATTTTAATACTTGTCGCCATTTTGCAAAAAATTGACAAAATGGATTTTGCTAACAAACATACACAGGATGCTTAAGAATTCTATACTGTCACAAAAATTAAAATTCAAATATGTATAAATAAGCTCACACTGACCTAAACTATATTGAAAATCTTATGAGCGTATGTATGGTGGGTCGATCGACTCATCACACTAAACGTGTTTTGAAAAAAAAATACTTTTATTTTTTAATTTTTAATTTTTTTTTATAGTATCGTAAGTATAGTCGAAAGCTCTATTTTGTATTATAAATTCAAGTCGATTTCTTAAATAGAAACCTCGTACTAGCGTTAACTATATGCAGAGTCGCATAAAAGCTCGTTCGAGGTCTCGGTCAATATATGGTAAGACTCGGTTTTTATTAAAAAAAAAATAATTAAAAATTGCTTTTATATGCAAATTAAAATTCCAAACACTTTTTGCATTAGACATTTTTCAGTAGGATTTCATTTAGCAAAGTTATGACACTTTGAATTTTTACATTAGCCGCCATTTTGAAAAAAAAATTTATATATTTTTTTTAAACATAACGTATAGGGGCTGCACGTTAGTTCTATGCGATACTCAAAATTTAAATTTTTATCTTCGAAACCAAACAGTTAAGAGCGTTAACTCTTCCGAAAGTCTCAAAATGGCTAGTATGGGGGTACGATCGAACTGATACATCGCTTGTTTTCAAGCAAAAATATATATTTTTTATATTTTACTTAGATGAACTTTAGGCTTCTCAACATTTCATGCATAGAGACCTTTTTGACAAAATTCAACACTACTGAGTTATAAGTGATTGAATTTTAATACTTGTCGCCATTTTGCAAAAAATTGACAAAATGGATTTTGCTAACAAACATACACAGGATGCTTAAGAATTCTATACTGTCACAAAATTTAAAATTCAAATATGTATAAATAAGCTCACACTGACCTAAACTATATTGAAAATCTTATGAGCGTATGTATGGTGGGTCGATCGACTCATCACACTAAACGTGTTTTGAAAAAAAAATACTTTTATTTTTTAATTTTTAATTTTTTTTTATAGTATCGTAAGTATAGTCGAAAGCTCTATTTTGTATTATAAATTCAAGTCGATTTCTTAAATAGAAACCTCGTACTAGCGTTAACTATATGCAGAGTCGCATAAAAGCTCGTTCGAGGTCTCGGTCAATATATGGTAAGACTCGGTTTTTATTAAAAAAAAAATAATTAAAAATTGCTTTTATATGCAAATTAAAATTCCAAACACTTTTTGCATTAGACATTTTTCAGTAGGATTTCATTTAGCAAAGTTATGACACTTTGAATTTTTACATTAGCCGCCATTTTGAAAAAAAAATTTATATATTTTTTTTAAACATAACGTATAGGGGCTGCACGTTAGTTCTATGCGATACTCAAAATTTAAATTTTTATCTTCGAAACCAAACAGTTAAGAGCGTTAACTCTTCCGAAAGTCTCAAAATGGCTAGTATGGGGGTACGATCGAACTGATACATCGCTTGTTTTCAAGCAAAAATATATATTTTTTATATTTTACTTAGATGAACTTTAGGCTTCTCAACATTTCATGCATAGAGACCTTTTTGACAAAATTCAACACTACTGAGTTATAAGTGATTGAATTTTAATACTTGTCGCCATTTTGCAAAAAATTGACAAAATGGATTTTGCTAACAAACATACACAGGATGCTTAAGAATTCTATACTGTCACAAAATTTAAAATTCAAATATGTATAAATAAGCTCACACTGACCTAAACTATATTGAAAATCTTATGAGCGTATGTATGGTGGGTCGATCGACTCATCACACTAAACGTGTTTTGAAAAAAAAATACTTTTATTTTTTAATTTTTAATTTTTTTTTATAGTATCGTAAGTATAGTCGAAAGCTCTATTTTGTATCATAAATTCAAGTCGATTTCTTAAATAGAAACCTCGTACTAGCGTTAACTATATGCAGAGTCGCATAAAAGCTCGTTCGAGGTCTCGGTCAATATATGGTAAGACTCGGTTTTTATTAAAAAAAAAATAATTAAAAATTGCTTTTATATGCAAATTAAAATTCCAAACACTTTTTGCATTAGACATTTTTCAGTAGGATTTCATTTAGCAAAGTTATGACACTTTGAATTTTTACATTAGCCGCCATTTTGAAAAAAAAATTTATATATTTTTTTTAAACATAACGTATAGGGGCTGCACGTTAGTTCTATGCGATACTCAAAATTTAAATTTTTATCTTCGAAACCAAACAGTTAAGAGCGTTAACTCTTCCGAAAGTCTCAAAATGGCTAGTATGGGGGTACGATCGAACTGATACATCGCTTGTTTTCAAGCAAAAATATATATTTTTTATATTTTATTCTGATGCGCCTCGATCTCGTCTACAATAAATCGACAGTGTTTGGCATACCTAGGACGCGAGCCTGCGAAGTTACGGGCGTTTTAACGCTTCAAACGGCCGCCATTTTGAATTTGGGCGCCATATTGGATTTTGCCGAAATATGTCAACGAGTATTTTTTAATTTACACGTTGTCACAAAATTTTAATTTTTTATACGCATAAATAAGTTTGCGTCTAACGAACGAGCGTATAGTGGGTCGACACTTGGCGTATTTTGAAAAAAAAATACTTTTATTTTTTAATTTTTAATTTTTTTTTATAGTATCGTAAGTATAGTCGAAAGCTCTGTTTTGTATTAAAAATGCAAGTCGATTTCTCGAATAGAAACCTCGTACGAGCGTTAACTGTATGCAGAGTCGCATAAAAGCTCGTTCGAGGTCTCGGTCAATATATGGTAAGACTCGGTTTTTATTAAAAAAAAATAATTAAAAATTGCTTTTATATGCAAATTAAAATTCCAAACACTTTTTGCATTAGACATTTTTTAGTAGGATTTTATTTAGCAAAGTTATGACACTTTGAATTTTTACATTGGCCGCCATTTTGAAAAAAAATTTTATATATTTTTTTTAAACATAACGTATAGGGGCTGCACGTTAGTTCTATGCGATACTCAAAATTTAAATTTTTATCTTCGAAACCAAACAGTTAAGAGCGTTAACTCTTCCGAAAGTCTCAAAATGGCTAGTATGGGGGTACGATCGAACTGATACATCGCTTGTTTTCAAGCAAAAATATATATTTTTTATATTTTACTTAGATGAACTTTAGGCTTCTCAACATTTCATGCATAGAGACCTTTTTGACAAAATTCAACACTACTGAGTTATAAGTGATTGAATTTTAATACTTGTCGCCATTTTGCAAAAAATTGACAAAATGGATTTTGCTAACAAACATACACAGGATGCTTAAGAATTCTATACTGTCACAAAAATTAAAATTCAAATATGTATAAATAAGCTCACACTGACCTAAACTATATTGAAAATCTTATGAGCGTATGTATGGTGGGTCGATCGACTCATCACACTAAACGTGTTTTGAAAAAAAAATACTTTTATTTTTTAATTTTTAATTTTTTTTTATAGTATCGTAAGTATAGTCGAAAGCTCTATTTTGTATTATAAATTCAAGTCGATTTCTTAAATAGAAACCTCGTACTAGCGTTAACTATATGCAGAGTCGCATAAAAGCTCGTTCGAGGTCTCGGTCAATATATGGTAAGACTCGGTTTTTATTAAAAAAAAAATAATTAAAAATTGCTTTTATATGCAAATTAAAATTCCAAACACTTTTTGCATTAGACATTTTTCAGTAGGATTTCATTTAGCAAAGTTATGACACTTTGAATTTTTACATTAGCCGCCATTTTGAAAAAAAAATTTATATATTTTTTTTAAACATAACGTATAGGGGCTGCACGTTAGTTCTATGCGATACTCAAAATTTAAATTTTTATCTTCGAAACCAAACAGTTAAGAGCGTTAACTCTTCCGAAAGTCTCAAAATGGCTAGTATGGGGGTACGATCGAACTGATACATCGCTTGTTTTCAAGCAAAAATATATATTTTTTATATTTTACTTAGATGAACTTTAGGCTTCTCAACATTTCATGCATAGAGACCTTTTTGACAAAATTCAACACTACTGAGTTATAAGTGATTGAATTTTAATACTTGTCGCCATTTTGCAAAAAATTGACAAAATGGATTTTGCTAACAAACATACACAGGATGCTTAAGAATTCTATACTGTCACAAAAATTAAAATTCAAATATGTATAAATAAGCTCACACTGACCTAAACTATATTGAAAATCTTATGAGCGTATGTATGGTGGGTCGATCGACTCATCACACTAAACGTGTTTTGAAAAAAAAATACTTTTATTTTTTAATTTTTAATTTTTTTTTATAGTATCGTAAGTATAGTCGAAAGCTCTATTTTGTATTATAAATTCAAGTCGATTTCTTAAATAGAAACCTCGTACTAGCGTTAACTATATGCAGAGTCGCATAAAAGCTCGTTCGAGGTCTCGGTCAATATATGGTAAGACTCGGTTTTTATTAAAAAAAAAATAATTAAAAATTGCTTTTATATGCAAATTAAAATTCCAAACACTTTTTGCATTAGACATTTTTCAGTAGGATTTCATTTAGCAAAGTTATGACACTTTGAATTTTTACATTAGCCGCCATTTTGAAAAAAAAATTTATATATTTTTTTTAAACATAACGTATAGGGGCTGCACGTTAGTTCTATGCGATACTCAAAATTTAAATTTTTATCTTCGAAACCAAACAGTTAAGAGCGTTAACTCTTCCGAAAGTCTCAAAATGGCTAGTATGGGGGTACGATCGAACTGATACATCGCTTGTTTTCAAGCAAAAATATATATTTTTTATATTTTACTTAGATGAACTTTAGGCTTCTCAACATTTCATGCATAGAGACCTTTTTGACAAAATTCAACACTACTGAGTTATAAGTGATTGAATTTTAATACTTGTCGCCATTTTGCAAAAAATTGACAAAATGGATTTTGCTAACAAACATACACAGGATGCTTAAGAATTCTATACTGTCACAAAAATTAAAATTCAAATATGTATAAATAAGCTCACACTGACCTAAACTATATTGAAAATCTTATGAGCGTATGTATGGTGGGTCGATCGACTCATCACACTAAACGTGTTTTGAAAAAAAAATACTTTTATTTTTTAATTTTTAATTTTTTTTTATAGTATCGTAAGTATAGTCGAAAGCTCTATTTTGTATTATAAATTCAAGTCGATTTCTTAAATAGAAACCTCGTACTAGCGTTAACTATATGCAGAGTCGCATAAAAGCTCGTTCGAGGTCTCGGTCAATATATGGTAAGACTCGGTTTTTATTAAAAAAAAAATAATTAAAAATTGCTTTTATATGCAAATTAAAATTCCAAACACTTTTTGCATTAGACATTTTTCAGTAGGATTTCATTTAGCAAAGTTATGACACTTTGAATTTTTACATTAGCCGCCATTTTGAAAAAAAAATTTATATATTTTTTTTAAACATAACGTATAGGGGCTGCACGTTAGTTCTATGCGATACTCAAAATTTAAATTTTTATCTTCGAAACCAAACAGTTAAGAGCGTTAACTCTTCCGAAAGTCTCAAAATGGCTAGTATGGGGGTACGATCGAACTGATACATCGCTTGTTTTCAAGCAAAAATATATATTTTTTATATTTTACTTAGATGAACTTTAGGCTTCTCAACATTTCATGCATAGAGACCTTTTTGACAAAATTCAACACTACTGAGTTATAAGTGATTGAATTTTAATACTTGTCGCCATTTTGCAAAAAATTGACAAAATGGATTTTGCTAACAAACATACACAGGATGCTTAAGAATTCTATACTGTCACAAAATTTAAAATTCAAATATGTATAAATAAGCTCACACTGACCTAAACTATATTGAAAATCTTATGAGCGTATGTATGGTGGGTCGATCGACTCATCACACTAAACGTGTTTTGAAAAAAAAATACTTTTATTTTTTAATTTTTAATTTTTTTTTATAGTATCGTAAGTATAGTCGAAAGCTCTATTTTGTATTATAAATTCAAGTCGATTTCTTAAATAGAAACCTCGTACTAGCGTTAACTATATGCAGAGTCGCATAAAAGCTCGTTCGAGGTCTCGGTCAATATATGGTAAGACTCGGTTTTTATTAAAAAAAAAATAATTAAAAATTGCTTTTATATGCAAATTAAAATTCCAAACACTTTTTGCATTAGACATTTTTCAGTAGGATTTCATTTAGCAAAGTTATGACACTTTGAATTTTTACATTAGCCGCCATTTTGAAAAAAAAATTTATATATTTTTTTTAAACATAACGTATAGGGGCTGCACGTTAGTTCTATGCGATACTCAAAATTTAAATTTTTATCTTCGAAACCAAACAGTTAAGAGCGTTAACTCTTCCGAAAGTCTCAAAATGGCTAGTATGGGGGTACGATCGAACTGATACATCGCTTGTTTTCAAGCAAAAATATATATTTTTTATATTTTACTTAGATGAACTTTAGGCTTCTCAACATTTCATGCATAGAGACCTTTTTGACAAAATTCAACACTACTGAGTTATAAGTGATTGAATTTTAATACTTGTCGCCATTTTGCAAAAAATTGACAAAATGGATTTTGCTAACAAACATACACAGGATGCTTAAGAATTCTATACTGTCACAAAATTTAAAATTCAAATATGTATAAATAAGCTCACACTGACCTAAACTATATTGAAAATCTTATGAGCGTATGTATGGTGGGTCGATCGACTCATCACACTAAACGTGTTTTGAAAAAAAAATACTTTTATTTTTTAATTTTTAATTTTTTTTTATAGTATCGTAAGTATAGTCGAAAGCTCTATTTTGTATTATAAATTCAAGTCGATTTCTTAAATAGAAACCTCGTACTAGCGTTAACTATATGCAGAGTCGCATAAAAGCTCGTTCGAGGTCTCGGTCAATATATGGTAAGACTCGGTTTTTATTAAAAAAAAAATAATTAAAAATTGCTTTTATATGCAAATTAAAATTCCAAACACTTTTTGCATTAGACATTTTTCAGTAGGATTTCATTTAGCAAAGTTATGACACTTTGAATTTTTACATTAGCCGCCATTTTGAAAAAAAAATTTATATATTTTTTTTAAACATAACGTATAGGGGCTGCACGTTAGTTCTATGCGATACTCAAAATTTAAATTTTTATCTTCGAAACCAAACAGTTAAGAGCGTTAACTCTTCCGAAAGTCTCAAAATGGCTAGTATGGGGGTACGATCGAACTGATACATCGCTTGTTTTCAAGCAAAAATATATATTTTTTATATTTTATTCTGATGCGCCTCGATCTCGTCTACAATAAATCGACAGTGTTTGGCATACCTAGGACGCGAGCCTGCGAAGTTACGGGCGTTTTAACGCTTCAAACGGCCGCCATTTTGAATTTGGGCGCCATATTGGATTTTGCCGAAATATGTCAACGAGTATTTTTTAATTTACACGTTGTCACAAAATTTTAATTTTTTATACGCATAAATAAGTTTGCGTCTAACGAACGAGCGTATAGTGGGTCGACACTTGGCGTATTTTGAAAAAAAAATACTTTTATTTTTTAATTTTTAATTTTTTTTTATAGTATCGTAAGTATAGTCGAAAGCTCTGTTTTGTATTAAAAATGCAAGTCGATTTCTCGAATAGAAACCTCGTACGAGCGTTAACTGTATGCAGAGTCGCATAAAAGCTCGTTCGAGGTCTCGGTCAATATATGGTAAGACTCGGTTTTTATTAAAAAAAAATAATTAAAAATTGCTTTTATATGCAAATTAAAATTCCAAACACTTTTTGCATTAGACATTTTTTAGTAGGATTTTATTTAGCAAAGTTATGACACTTTGAATTTTTACATTGGCCGCCATTTTGAAAAAAAATTTTATATATTTTTTTTAAACATAACGTATAGGGGCTGCACGTTAGTTCTATGCGATACTCAAAATTTAAATTTTTATCTTCGAAACCAAACAGTTAAGAGCGTTAACTCTTCCGAAAGTCTCAAAATGGCTAGTATGGGGGTACGATCGAACTGATACATCGCTTGTTTTCAAGCAAAAATATATATTTTTTATATTTTACTTAGATGAACTTTAGGCTTCTCAACATTTCATGCATAGAGACCTTTTTGACAAAATTCAACACTACTGAGTTATAAGTGATTGAATTTTAATACTTGTCGCCATTTTGCAAAAAATTGACAAAATGGATTTTGCTAACAAACATACACAGGATGCTTAAGAATTCTATACTGTCACAAAAATTAAAATTCAAATATGTATAAATAAGCTCACACTGACCTAAACTATATTGAAAATCTTATGAGCGTATGTATGGTGGGTCGATCGACTCATCACACTAAACGTGTTTTGAAAAAAAAATACTTTTATTTTTTAATTTTTAATTTTTTTTTATAGTATCGTAAGTATAGTCGAAAGCTCTATTTTGTATTATAAATTCAAGTCGATTTCTTAAATAGAAACCTCGTACTAGCGTTAACTATATGCAGAGTCGCATAAAAGCTCGTTCGAGGTCTCGGTCAATATATGGTAAGACTCGGTTTTTATTAAAAAAAAAATAATTAAAAATTGCTTTTATATGCAAATTAAAATTCCAAACACTTTTTGCATTAGACATTTTTCAGTAGGATTTCATTTAGCAAAGTTATGACACTTTGAATTTTTACATTAGCCGCCATTTTGAAAAAAAAATTTATATATTTTTTTTAAACATAACGTATAGGGGCTGCACGTTAGTTCTATGCGATACTCAAAATTTAAATTTTTATCTTCGAAACCAAACAGTTAAGAGCGTTAACTCTTCCGAAAGTCTCAAAATGGCTAGTATGGGGGTACGATCGAACTGATACATCGCTTGTTTTCAAGCAAAAATATATATTTTTTATATTTTACTTAGATGAACTTTAGGCTTCTCAACATTTCATGCATAGAGACCTTTTTGACAAAATTCAACACTACTGAGTTATAAGTGATTGAATTTTAATACTTGTCGCCATTTTGCAAAAAATTGACAAAATGGATTTTGCTAACAAACATACACAGGATGCTTAAGAATTCTATACTGTCACAAAAATTAAAATTCAAATATGTATAAATAAGCTCACACTGACCTAAACTATATTGAAAATCTTATGAGCGTATGTATGGTGGGTCGATCGACTCATCACACTAAACGTGTTTTGAAAAAAAAATACTTTTATTTTTTAATTTTTAATTTTTTTTTATAGTATCGTAAGTATAGTCGAAAGCTCTATTTTGTATTATAAATTCAAGTCGATTTCTTAAATAGAAACCTCGTACTAGCGTTAACTATATGCAGAGTCGCATAAAAGCTCGTTCGAGGTCTCGGTCAATATATGGTAAGACTCGGTTTTTATTAAAAAAAAAATAATTAAAAATTGCTTTTATATGCAAATTAAAATTCCAAACACTTTTTGCATTAGACATTTTTCAGTAGGATTTCATTTAGCAAAGTTATGACACTTTGAATTTTTACATTAGCCGCCATTTTGAAAAAAAAATTTATATATTTTTTTTAAACATAACGTATAGGGGCTGCACGTTAGTTCTATGCGATACTCAAAATTTAAATTTTTATCTTCGAAACCAAACAGTTAAGAGCGTTAACTCTTCCGAAAGTCTCAAAATGGCTAGTATGGGGGTACGATCGAACTGATACATCGCTTGTTTTCAAGCAAAAATATATATTTTTTATATTTTACTTAGATGAACTTTAGGCTTCTCAACATTTCATGCATAGAGACCTTTTTGACAAAATTCAACACTACTGAGTTATAAGTGATTGAATTTTAATACTTGTCGCCATTTTGCAAAAAATTGACAAAATGGATTTTGCTAACAAACATACACAGGATGCTTAAGAATTCTATACTGTCACAAAAATTAAAATTCAAATATGTATAAATAAGCTCACACTGACCTAAACTATATTGAAAATCTTATGAGCGTATGTATGGTGGGTCGATCGACTCATCACACTAAACGTGTTTTGAAAAAAAAATACTTTTATTTTTTAATTTTTAATTTTTTTTTATAGTATCGTAAGTATAGTCGAAAGCTCTATTTTGTATTATAAATTCAAGTCGATTTCTTAAATAGAAACCTCGTACTAGCGTTAACTATATGCAGAGTCGCATAAAAGCTCGTTCGAGGTCTCGGTCAATATATGGTAAGACTCGGTTTTTATTAAAAAAAAAATAATTAAAAATTGCTTTTATATGCAAATTAAAATTCCAAACACTTTTTGCATTAGACATTTTTCAGTAGGATTTCATTTAGCAAAGTTATGACACTTTGAATTTTTACATTAGCCGCCATTTTGAAAAAAAAATTTATATATTTTTTTTAAACATAACGTATAGGGGCTGCACGTTAGTTCTATGCGATACTCAAAATTTAAATTTTTATCTTCGAAACCAAACAGTTAAGAGCGTTAACTCTTCCGAAAGTCTCAAAATGGCTAGTATGGGGGTACGATCGAACTGATACATCGCTTGTTTTCAAGCAAAAATATATATTTTTTATATTTTACTTAGATGAACTTTAGGCTTCTCAACATTTCATGCATAGAGACCTTTTTGACAAAATTCAACACTACTGAGTTATAAGTGATTGAATTTTAATACTTGTCGCCATTTTGCAAAAAATTGACAAAATGGATTTTGCTAACAAACATACACAGGATGCTTAAGAATTCTATACTGTCACAAAATTTAAAATTCAAATATGTATAAATAAGCTCACACTGACCTAAACTATATTGAAAATCTTATGAGCGTATGTATGGTGGGTCGATCGACTCATCACACTAAACGTGTTTTGAAAAAAAAATACTTTTATTTTTTAATTTTTAATTTTTTTTTATAGTATCGTAAGTATAGTCGAAAGCTCTATTTTGTATTATAAATTCAAGTCGATTTCTTAAATAGAAACCTCGTACTAGCGTTAACTATATGCAGAGTCGCATAAAAGCTCGTTCGAGGTCTCGGTCAATATATGGTAAGACTCGGTTTTTATTAAAAAAAAAATAATTAAAAATTGCTTTTATATGCAAATTAAAATTCCAAACACTTTTTGCATTAGACATTTTTCAGTAGGATTTCATTTAGCAAAGTTATGACACTTTGAATTTTTACATTAGCCGCCATTTTGAAAAAAAAATTTATATATTTTTTTTAAACATAACGTATAGGGGCTGCACGTTAGTTCTATGCGATACTCAAAATTTAAATTTTTATCTTCGAAACCAAACAGTTAAGAGCGTTAACTCTTCCGAAAGTCTCAAAATGGCTAGTATGGGGGTACGATCGAACTGATACATCGCTTGTTTTCAAGCAAAAATATATATTTTTTATATTTTACTTAGATGAACTTTAGGCTTCTCAACATTTCATGCATAGAGACCTTTTTGACAAAATTCAACACTACTGAGTTATAAGTGATTGAATTTTAATACTTGTCGCCATTTTGCAAAAAATTGACAAAATGGATTTTGCTAACAAACATACACAGGATGCTTAAGAATTCTATACTGTCACAAAATTTAAAATTCAAATATGTATAAATAAGCTCACACTGACCTAAACTATATTGAAAATCTTATGAGCGTATGTATGGTGGGTCGATCGACTCATCACACTAAACGTGTTTTGAAAAAAAAATACTTTTATTTTTTAATTTTTAATTTTTTTTTATAGTATCGTAAGTATAGTCGAAAGCTCTATTTTGTATTATAAATTCAAGTCGATTTCTTAAATAGAAACCTCGTACTAGCGTTAACTATATGCAGAGTCGCATAAAAGCTCGTTCGAGGTCTCGGTCAATATATGGTAAGACTCGGTTTTTATTAAAAAAAAAATAATTAAAAATTGCTTTTATATGCAAATTAAAATTCCAAACACTTTTTGCATTAGACATTTTTCAGTAGGATTTCATTTAGCAAAGTTATGACACTTTGAATTTTTACATTAGCCGCCATTTTGAAAAAAAAATTTATATATTTTTTTTAAACATAACGTATAGGGGCTGCACGTTAGTTCTATGCGATACTCAAAATTTAAATTTTTATCTTCGAAACCAAACAGTTAAGAGCGTTAACTCTTCCGAAAGTCTCAAAATGGCTAGTATGGGGGTACGATCGAACTGATACATCGCTTGTTTTCAAGCAAAAATATATATTTTTTATATTTTACTTAGATGAACTTTAGGCTTCTCAACATTTCATGCATAGAGACCTTTTTGACAAAATTCAACACTACTGAGTTATAAGTGATTGAATTTTAATACTTGTCGCCATTTTGCAAAAAATTGACAAAATGGATTTTGCTAACAAACATACACAGGATGCTTAAGAATTCTATACTGTCACAAAATTTAAAATTCAAATATGTATAAATAAGCTCACACTGACCTAAACTATATTGAAAATCTTATGAGCGTATGTATGGTGGGTCGATCGACTCATCACACTAAACGTGTTTTGAAAAAAAAATACTTTTATTTTTTAATTTTTAATTTTTTTTTATAGTATCGTAAGTATAGTCGAAAGCTCTATTTTGTATTATAAATTCAAGTCGATTTCTTAAATAGAAACCTCGTACTAGCGTTAACTATATGCAGAGTCGCATAAAAGCTCGTTCGAGGTCTCGGTCAATATATGGTAAGACTCGGTTTTTATTAAAAAAAAAATAATTAAAAATTGCTTTTATATGCAAATTAAAATTCCAAACACTTTTTGCATTAGACATTTTTCAGTAGGATTTCATTTAGCAAAGTTATGACACTTTGAATTTTTACATTAGCCGCCATTTTGAAAAAAAAATTTATATATTTTTTTTAAACATAACGTATAGGGGCTGCACGTTAGTTCTATGCGATACTCAAAATTTAAATTTTTATCTTCGAAACCAAACAGTTAAGAGCGTTAACTCTTCCGAAAGTCTCAAAATGGCTAGTATGGGGGTACGATCGAACTGATACATCGCTTGTTTTCAAGCAAAAATATATATTTTTTATATTTTACTTAGATGAACTTTAGGCTTCTCAACATTTCATGCATAGAGACCTTTTTGACAAAATTCAACACTACTGAGTTATAAGTGATTGAATTTTAATACTTGTCGCCATTTTGCAAAAAATTGACAAAATGGATTTTGCTAACAAACATACACAGGATGCTTAAGAATTCTATACTGTCACAAAATTTAAAATTCAAATATGTATAAATAAGCTCACACTGACCTAAACTATATTGAAAATCTTATGAGCGTATGTATGGTGGGTCGATCGACTCATCACACTAAACGTGTTTTGAAAAAAAAATACTTTTATTTTTTAATTTTTAATTTTTTTTTATAGTATCGTAAGTATAGTCGAAAGCTCTATTTTGTATTATAAATTCAAGTCGATTTCTTAAATAGAAACCTCGTACTAGCGTTAACTATATGCAGAGTCGCATAAAAGCTCGTTCGAGGTCTCGGTCAATATATGGTAAGACTCGGTTTTTATTAAAAAAAAAATAATTAAAAATTGCTTTTATATGCAAATTAAAATTCCAAACACTTTTTGCATTAGACATTTTTCAGTAGGATTTCATTTAGCAAAGTTATGACACTTTGAATTTTTACATTAGCCGCCATTTTGAAAAAAAAATTTATATATTTTTTTTAAACATAACGTATAGGGGCTGCACGTTAGTTCTATGCGATACTCAAAATTTAAATTTTTATCTTCGAAACCAAACAGTTAAGAGCGTTAACTCTTCCGAAAGTCTCAAAATGGCTAGTATGGGGGTACGATCGAACTGATACATCGCTTGTTTTCAAGCAAAAATATATATTTTTTATATTTTACTTAGATGAACTTTAGGCTTCTCAACATTTCATGCATAGAGACCTTTTTGACAAAATTCAACACTACTGAGTTATAAGTGATTGAATTTTAATACTTGTCGCCATTTTGCAAAAAATTGACAAAATGGATTTTGCTAACAAACATACACAGGATGCTTAAGAATTCTATACTGTCACAAAAATTAAAATTCAAATATGTATAAATAAGCTCACACTGACCTAAACTATATTGAAAATCTTATGAGCGTATGTATGGTGGGTCGATCGACTCATCACACTAAACGTGTTTTGAAAAAAAAATACTTTTATTTTTTAATTTTTAATTTTTTTTTATAGTATCGTAAGTATAGTCGAAAGCTCTATTTTGTATTATAAATTCAAGTCGATTTCTTAAATAGAAACCTCGTACTAGCGTTAACTATATGCAGAGTCGCATAAAAGCTCGTTCGAGGTCTCGGTCAATATATGGTAAGACTCGGTTTTTATTAAAAAAAAAATAATTAAAAATTGCTTTTATATGCAAATTAAAATTCCAAACACTTTTTGCATTAGACATTTTTCAGTAGGATTTCATTTAGCAAAGTTATGACACTTTGAATTTTTACATTAGCCGCCATTTTGAAAAAAAAATTTATATATTTTTTTTAAACATAACGTATAGGGGCTGCACGTTAGTTCTATGCGATACTCAAAATTTAAATTTTTATCTTCGAAACCAAACAGTTAAGAGCGTTAACTCTTCCGAAAGTCTCAAAATGGCTAGTATGGGGGTACGATCGAACTGATACATCGCTTGTTTTCAAGCAAAAATATATATTTTTTATATTTTACTTAGATGAACTTTAGGCTTCTCAACATTTCATGCATAGAGACCTTTTTGACAAAATTCAACACTACTGAGTTATAAGTGATTGAATTTTAATACTTGTCGCCATTTTGCAAAAAATTGACAAAATGGATTTTGCTAACAAACATACACAGGATGCTTAAGAATTCTATACTGTCACAAAATTTAAAATTCAAATATGTATAAATAAGCTCACACTGACCTAAACTATATTGAAAATCTTATGAGCGTATGTATGGTGGGTCGATCGACTCATCACACTAAACGTGTTTTGAAAAAAAAATACTTTTATTTTTTAATTTTTAATTTTTTTTTATAGTATCGTAAGTATAGTCGAAAGCTCTATTTTGTATTATAAATTCAAGTCGATTTCTTAAATAGAAACCTCGTACTAGCGTTAACTATATGCAGAGTCGCATAAAAGCTCGTTCGAGGTCTCGGTCAATATATGGTAAGACTCGGTTTTTATTAAAAAAAAAATAATTAAAAATTGCTTTTATATGCAAATTAAAATTCCAAACACTTTTTGCATTAGACATTTTTCAGTAGGATTTCATTTAGCAAAGTTATGACACTTTGAATTTTTACATTAGCCGCCATTTTGAAAAAAAAATTTATATATTTTTTTTAAACATAACGTATAGGGGCTGCACGTTAGTTCTATGCGATACTCAAAATTTAAATTTTTATCTTCGAAACCAAACAGTTAAGAGCGTTAACTCTTCCGAAAGTCTCAAAATGGCTAGTATGGGGGTACGATCGAACTGATACATCGCTTGTTTTCAAGCAAAAATATATATTTTTTATATTTTACTTAGATGAACTTTAGGCTTCTCAACATTTCATGCATAGAGACCTTTTTGACAAAATTCAACACTACTGAGTTATAAGTGATTGAATTTTAATACTTGTCGCCATTTTGCAAAAAATTGACAAAATGGATTTTGCTAACAAACATACACAGGATGCTTAAGAATTCTATACTGTCACAAAATTTAAAATTCAAATATGTATAAATAAGCTCACACTGACCTAAACTATATTGAAAATCTTATGAGCGTATGTATGGTGGGTCGATCGACTCATCACACTAAACGTGTTTTGAAAAAAAAATACTTTTATTTTTTAATTTTTAATTTTTTTTTATAGTATCGTAAGTATAGTCGAAAGCTCTATTTTGTATTATAAATTCAAGTCGATTTCTTAAATAGAAACCTCGTACTAGCGTTAACTATATGCAGAGTCGCATAAAAGCTCGTTCGAGGTCTCGGTCAATATATGGTAAGACTCGGTTTTTATTAAAAAAAAAATAATTAAAAATTGCTTTTATATGCAAATTAAAATTCCAAACACTTTTTGCATTAGACATTTTTCAGTAGGATTTCATTTAGCAAAGTTATGACACTTTGAATTTTTACATTAGCCGCCATTTTGAAAAAAAAATTTATATATTTTTTTTAAACATAACGTATAGGGGCTGCACGTTAGTTCTATGCGATACTCAAAATTTAAATTTTTATCTTCGAAACCAAACAGTTAAGAGCGTTAACTCTTCCGAAAGTCTCAAAATGGCTAGTATGGGGGTACGATCGAACTGATACATCGCTTGTTTTCAAGCAAAAATATATATTTTTTATATTTTATTCTGATGCGCCTCGATCTCGTCTACAATAAATCGACAGTGTTTGGCATACCTAGGACGCGAGCCTGCGAAGTTACGGGCGTTTTAACGCTTCAAACGGCCGCCATTTTGAATTTGGGCGCCATATTGGATTTTGCCGAAATATGTCAACGAGTATTTTTTAATTTACACGTTGTCACAAAATTTTAATTTTTTATACGCATAAATAAGTTTGCGTCTAACGAACGAGCGTATAGTGGGTCGACACTTGGCGTATTTTGAAAAAAAAATACTTTTATTTTTTAATTTTTAATTTTTTTTTATAGTATCGTAAGTATAGTCGAAAGCTCTGTTTTGTATTAAAAATGCAAGTCGATTTCTCGAATAGAAACCTCGTACGAGCGTTAACTGTATGCAGAGTCGCATAAAAGCTCGTTCGAGGTCTCGGTCAATATATGGTAAGACTCGGTTTTTATTAAAAAAAAATAATTAAAAATTGCTTTTATATGCAAATTAAAATTCCAAACACTTTTTGCATTAGACATTTTTTAGTAGGATTTTATTTAGCAAAGTTATGACACTTTGAATTTTTACATTGGCCGCCATTTTGAAAAAAAATTTTATATATTTTTTTTAAACATAACGTATAGGGGCTGCACGTTAGTTCTATGCGATACTCAAAATTTAAATTTTTATCTTCGAAACCAAACAGTTAAGAGCGTTAACTCTTCCGAAAGTCTCAAAATGGCTAGTATGGGGGTACGATCGAACTGATACATCGCTTGTTTTCAAGCAAAAATATATATTTTTTATATTTTACTTAGATGAACTTTAGGCTTCTCAACATTTCATGCATAGAGACCTTTTTGACAAAATTCAACACTACTGAGTTATAAGTGATTGAATTTTAATACTTGTCGCCATTTTGCAAAAAATTGACAAAATGGATTTTGCTAACAAACATACACAGGATGCTTAAGAATTCTATACTGTCACAAAAATTAAAATTCAAATATGTATAAATAAGCTCACACTGACCTAAACTATATTGAAAATCTTATGAGCGTATGTATGGTGGGTCGATCGACTCATCACACTAAACGTGTTTTGAAAAAAAAATACTTTTATTTTTTAATTTTTAATTTTTTTTTATAGTATCGTAAGTATAGTCGAAAGCTCTATTTTGTATTATAAATTCAAGTCGATTTCTTAAATAGAAACCTCGTACTAGCGTTAACTATATGCAGAGTCGCATAAAAGCTCGTTCGAGGTCTCGGTCAATATATGGTAAGACTCGGTTTTTATTAAAAAAAAAATAATTAAAAATTGCTTTTATATGCAAATTAAAATTCCAAACACTTTTTGCATTAGACATTTTTCAGTAGGATTTCATTTAGCAAAGTTATGACACTTTGAATTTTTACATTAGCCGCCATTTTGAAAAAAAAATTTATATATTTTTTTTAAACATAACGTATAGGGGCTGCACGTTAGTTCTATGCGATACTCAAAATTTAAATTTTTATCTTCGAAACCAAACAGTTAAGAGCGTTAACTCTTCCGAAAGTCTCAAAATGGCTAGTATGGGGGTACGATCGAACTGATACATCGCTTGTTTTCAAGCAAAAATATATATTTTTTATATTTTACTTAGATGAACTTTAGGCTTCTCAACATTTCATGCATAGAGACCTTTTTGACAAAATTCAACACTACTGAGTTATAAGTGATTGAATTTTAATACTTGTCGCCATTTTGCAAAAAATTGACAAAATGGATTTTGCTAACAAACATACACAGGATGCTTAAGAATTCTATACTGTCACAAAAATTAAAATTCAAATATGTATAAATAAGCTCACACTGACCTAAACTATATTGAAAATCTTATGAGCGTATGTATGGTGGGTCGATCGACTCATCACACTAAACGTGTTTTGAAAAAAAAATACTTTTATTTTTTAATTTTTAATTTTTTTTTATAGTATCGTAAGTATAGTCGAAAGCTCTATTTTGTATTATAAATTCAAGTCGATTTCTTAAATAGAAACCTCGTACTAGCGTTAACTATATGCAGAGTCGCATAAAAGCTCGTTCGAGGTCTCGGTCAATATATGGTAAGACTCGGTTTTTATTAAAAAAAAAATAATTAAAAATTGCTTTTATATGCAAATTAAAATTCCAAACACTTTTTGCATTAGACATTTTTCAGTAGGATTTCATTTAGCAAAGTTATGACACTTTGAATTTTTACATTAGCCGCCATTTTGAAAAAAAAATTTATATATTTTTTTTAAACATAACGTATAGGGGCTGCACGTTAGTTCTATGCGATACTCAAAATTTAAATTTTTATCTTCGAAACCAAACAGTTAAGAGCGTTAACTCTTCCGAAAGTCTCAAAATGGCTAGTATGGGGGTACGATCGAACTGATACATCGCTTGTTTTCAAGCAAAAATATATATTTTTTATATTTTATTCTGATGCGCCTCGATCTCGTCTACAATAAATCGACAGTGTTTGGCATACCTAGGACGCGAGCCTGCGAAGTTACGGGCGTTTTAACGCTTCAAACGGCCGCCATTTTGAATTTGGGCGCCATATTGGATTTTGCCGAAATATGTCAACGAGTATTTTTTAATTTACACGTTGTCACAAAATTTTAATTTTTTATACGCATAAATAAGTTTGCGTCTAACGAACGAGCGTATAGTGGGTCGACACTTGGCGTATTTTGAAAAAAAAATACTTTTATTTTTTAATTTTTAATTTTTTTTTATAGTATCGTAAGTATAGTCGAAAGCTCTGTTTTGTATTAAAAATGCAAGTCGATTTCTCGAATAGAAACCTCGTACGAGCGTTAACTGTATGCAGAGTCGCATAAAAGCTCGTTCGAGGTCTCGGTCAATATATGGTAAGACTCGGTTTTTATTAAAAAAAAATAATTAAAAATTGCTTTTATATGCAAATTAAAATTCCAAACACTTTTTGCATTAGACATTTTTTAGTAGGATTTTATTTAGCAAAGTTATGACACTTTGAATTTTTACATTGGCCGCCATTTTGAAAAAAAATTTTATATATTTTTTTTAAACATAACGTATAGGGGCTGCACGTTAGTTCTATGCGATACTCAAAATTTAAATTTTTATCTTCGAAACCAAACAGTTAAGAGCGTTAACTCTTCCGAAAGTCTCAAAATGGCTAGTATGGGGGTACGATCGAACTGATACATCGCTTGTTTTCAAGCAAAAATATATATTTTTTATATTTTACTTAGATGAACTTTAGGCTTCTCAACATTTCATGCATAGAGACCTTTTTGACAAAATTCAACACTACTGAGTTATAAGTGATTGAATTTTAATACTTGTCGCCATTTTGCAAAAAATTGACAAAATGGATTTTGCTAACAAACATACACAGGATGCTTAAGAATTCTATACTGTCACAAAAATTAAAATTCAAATATGTATAAATAAGCTCACACTGACCTAAACTATATTGAAAATCTTATGAGCGTATGTATGGTGGGTCGATCGACTCATCACACTAAACGTGTTTTGAAAAAAAAATACTTTTATTTTTTAATTTTTAATTTTTTTTTATAGTATCGTAAGTATAGTCGAAAGCTCTATTTTGTATTATAAATTCAAGTCGATTTCTTAAATAGAAACCTCGTACTAGCGTTAACTATATGCAGAGTCGCATAAAAGCTCGTTCGAGGTCTCGGTCAATATATGGTAAGACTCGGTTTTTATTAAAAAAAAAATAATTAAAAATTGCTTTTATATGCAAATTAAAATTCCAAACACTTTTTGCATTAGACATTTTTCAGTAGGATTTCATTTAGCAAAGTTATGACACTTTGAATTTTTACATTAGCCGCCATTTTGAAAAAAAAATTTATATATTTTTTTTAAACATAACGTATAGGGGCTGCACGTTAGTTCTATGCGATACTCAAAATTTAAATTTTTATCTTCGAAACCAAACAGTTAAGAGCGTTAACTCTTCCGAAAGTCTCAAAATGGCTAGTATGGGGGTACGATCGAACTGATACATCGCTTGTTTTCAAGCAAAAATATATATTTTTTATATTTTACTTAGATGAACTTTAGGCTTCTCAACATTTCATGCATAGAGACCTTTTTGACAAAATTCAACACTACTGAGTTATAAGTGATTGAATTTTAATACTTGTCGCCATTTTGCAAAAAATTGACAAAATGGATTTTGCTAACAAACATACACAGGATGCTTAAGAATTCTATACTGTCACAAAAATTAAAATTCAAATATGTATAAATAAGCTCACACTGACCTAAACTATATTGAAAATCTTATGAGCGTATGTATGGTGGGTCGATCGACTCATCACACTAAACGTGTTTTGAAAAAAAAATACTTTTATTTTTTAATTTTTAATTTTTTTTTATAGTATCGTAAGTATAGTCGAAAGCTCTATTTTGTATTATAAATTCAAGTCGATTTCTTAAATAGAAACCTCGTACTAGCGTTAACTATATGCAGAGTCGCATAAAAGCTCGTTCGAGGTCTCGGTCAATATATGGTAAGACTCGGTTTTTATTAAAAAAAAAATAATTAAAAATTGCTTTTATATGCAAATTAAAATTCCAAACACTTTTTGCATTAGACATTTTTCAGTAGGATTTCATTTAGCAAAGTTATGACACTTTGAATTTTTACATTAGCCGCCATTTTGAAAAAAAAATTTATATATTTTTTTTAAACATAACGTATAGGGGCTGCACGTTAGTTCTATGCGATACTCAAAATTTAAATTTTTATCTTCGAAACCAAACAGTTAAGAGCGTTAACTCTTCCGAAAGTCTCAAAATGGCTAGTATGGGGGTACGATCGAACTGATACATCGCTTGTTTTCAAGCAAAAATATATATTTTTTATATTTTACTTAGATGAACTTTAGGCTTCTCAACATTTCATGCATAGAGACCTTTTTGACAAAATTCAACACTACTGAGTTATAAGTGATTGAATTTTAATACTTGTCGCCATTTTGCAAAAAATTGACAAAATGGATTTTGCTAACAAACATACACAGGATGCTTAAGAATTCTATACTGTCACAAAAATTAAAATTCAAATATGTATAAATAAGCTCACACTGACCTAAACTATATTGAAAATCTTATGAGCGTATGTATGGTGGGTCGATCGACTCATCACACTAAACGTGTTTTGAAAAAAAAATACTTTTATTTTTTAATTTTTAATTTTTTTTTATAGTATCGTAAGTATAGTCGAAAGCTCTATTTTGTATTATAAATTCAAGTCGATTTCTTAAATAGAAACCTCGTACTAGCGTTAACTATATGCAGAGTCGCATAAAAGCTCGTTCGAGGTCTCGGTCAATATATGGTAAGACTCGGTTTTTATTAAAAAAAAAATAATTAAAAATTGCTTTTATATGCAAATTAAAATTCCAAACACTTTTTGCATTAGACATTTTTCAGTAGGATTTCATTTAGCAAAGTTATGACACTTTGAATTTTTACATTAGCCGCCATTTTGAAAAAAAAATTTATATATTTTTTTTAAACATAACGTATAGGGGCTGCACGTTAGTTCTATGCGATACTCAAAATTTAAATTTTTATCTTCGAAACCAAACAGTTAAGAGCGTTAACTCTTCCGAAAGTCTCAAAATGGCTAGTATGGGGGTACGATCGAACTGATACATCGCTTGTTTTCAAGCAAAAATATATATTTTTTATATTTTATTCTGATGCGCCTCGATCTCGTCTACAATAAATCGACAGTGTTTGGCATACCTAGGACGCGAGCCTGCGAAGTTACGGGCGTTTTAACGCTTCAAACGGCCGCCATTTTGAATTTGGGCGCCATATTGGATTTTGCCGAAATATGTCAACGAGTATTTTTTAATTTACACGTTGTCACAAAATTTTAATTTTTTATACGCATAAATAAGTTTGCGTCTAACGAACGAGCGTATAGTGGGTCGACACTTGGCGTATTTTGAAAAAAAAATACTTTTATTTTTTAATTTTTAATTTTTTTTTATAGTATCGTAAGTATAGTCGAAAGCTCTGTTTTGTATTAAAAATGCAAGTCGATTTCTCGAATAGAAACCTCGTACGAGCGTTAACTGTATGCAGAGTCGCATAAAAGCTCGTTCGAGGTCTCGGTCAATATATGGTAAGACTCGGTTTTTATTAAAAAAAAATAATTAAAAATTGCTTTTATATGAAAATTAAAATTCCAAACACTTTTTGCATTAGACATTTTTTAGTAGGATTTTATTTAGCAAAGTTATGACACTTTGAATTTTTACATTGGCCGCCATTTTGAAAAAAAATTTTATATATTTTTTTTAAACATAACGTATAGGGGCTGCACGTTAGTTCTATGCGATACTCAAAATTTAAATTTTTATCTTCGAAACCAAACAGTTAAGAGCGTTAACTCTTCCGAAAGTCTCAAAATGGCTAGTATGGGGGTACGATCGAACTGATACATCGCTTGTTTTCAAGCAAAAATATATATTTTTTATATTTTACTTAGATGAACTTTAGGCTTCTCAACATTTCATGCATAGAGACCTTTTTGACAAAATTCAACACTACTGAGTTATAAGTGATTGAATTTTAATACTTGTCGCCATTTTGCAAAAAATTGACAAAATGGATTTTGCTAACAAACATACACAGGATGCTTAAGAATTCTATACTGTCACAAAAATTAAAATTCAAATATGTATAAATAAGCTCACACTGACCTAAACTATATTGAAAATCTTATGAGCGTATGTATGGTGGGTCGATCGACTCATCACACTAAACGTGTTTTGAAAAAAAAATACTTTTATTTTTTAATTTTTAATTTTTTTTTATAGTATCGTAAGTATAGTCGAAAGCTCTATTTTGTATTATAAATTCAAGTCGATTTCTTAAATAGAAACCTCGTACTAGCGTTAACTATATGCAGAGTCGCATAAAAGCTCGTTCGAGGTCTCGGTCAATATATGGTAAGACTCGGTTTTTATTAAAAAAAAAATAATTAAAAATTGCTTTTATATGCAAATTAAAATTCCAAACACTTTTTGCATTAGACATTTTTCAGTAGGATTTCATTTAGCAAAGTTATGACACTTTGAATTTTTACATTAGCCGCCATTTTGAAAAAAAAATTTATATATTTTTTTTAAACATAACGTATAGGGGCTGCACGTTAGTTCTATGCGATACTCAAAATTTAAATTTTTATCTTCGAAACCAAACAGTTAAGAGCGTTAACTCTTCCGAAAGTCTCAAAATGGCTAGTATGGGGGTACGATCGAACTGATACATCGCTTGTTTTCAAGCAAAAATATATATTTTTTATATTTTACTTAGATGAACTTTAGGCTTCTCAACATTTCATGCATAGAGACCTTTTTGACAAAATTCAACACTACTGAGTTATAAGTGATTGAATTTTAATACTTGTCGCCATTTTGCAAAAAATTGACAAAATGGATTTTGCTAACAAACATACACAGGATGCTTAAGAATTCTATACTGTCACAAAAATTAAAATTCAAATATGTATAAATAAGCTCACACTGACCTAAACTATATTGAAAATCTTATGAGCGTATGTATGGTGGGTCGATCGACTCATCACACTAAACGTGTTTTGAAAAAAAAATACTTTTATTTTTTAATTTTTAATTTTTTTTTATAGTATCGTAAGTATAGTCGAAAGCTCTATTTTGTATTATAAATTCAAGTCGATTTCTTAAATAGAAACCTCGTACTAGCGTTAACTATATGCAGAGTCGCATAAAAGCTCGTTCGAGGTCTCGGTCAATATATGGTAAGACTCGGTTTTTATTAAAAAAAAAATAATTAAAAATTGCTTTTATATGCAAATTAAAATTCCAAACACTTTTTGCATTAGACATTTTTCAGTAGGATTTCATTTAGCAAAGTTATGACACTTTGAATTTTTACATTAGCCGCCATTTTGAAAAAAAAATTTATATATTTTTTTTAAACATAACGTATAGGGGCTGCACGTTAGTTCTATGCGATACTCAAAATTTAAATTTTTATCTTCGAAACCAAACAGTTAAGAGCGTTAACTCTTCCGAAAGTCTCAAAATGGCTAGTATGGGGGTACGATCGAACTGATACATCGCTTGTTTTCAAGCAAAAATATATATTTTTTATATTTTACTTAGATGAACTTTAGGCTTCTCAACATTTCATGCATAGAGACCTTTTTGACAAAATTCAACACTACTGAGTTATAAGTGATTGAATTTTAATACTTGTCGCCATTTTGCAAAAAATTGACAAAATGGATTTTGCTAACAAACATACACAGGATGCTTAAGAATTCTATACTGTCACAAAAATTAAAATTCAAATATGTATAAATAAGCTCACACTGACCTAAACTATATTGAAAATCTTATGAGCGTATGTATGGTGGGTCGATCGACTCATCACACTAAACGTGTTTTGAAAAAAAAATACTTTTATTTTTTAATTTTTAATTTTTTTTTATAGTATCGTAAGTATAGTCGAAAGCTCTATTTTGTATTATAAATTCAAGTCGATTTCTTAAATAGAAACCTCGTACTAGCGTTAACTATATGCAGAGTCGCATAAAAGCTCGTTCGAGGTCTCGGTCAATATATGGTAAGACTCGGTTTTTATTAAAAAAAAAATAATTAAAAATTGCTTTTATATGCAAATTAAAATTCCAAACACTTTTTGCATTAGACATTTTTCAGTAGGATTTCATTTAGCAAAGTTATGACACTTTGAATTTTTACATTAGCCGCCATTTTGAAAAAAAAATTTATATATTTTTTTTAAACATAACGTATAGGGGCTGCACGTTAGTTCTATGCGATACTCAAAATTTAAATTTTTATCTTCGAAACCAAACAGTTAAGAGCGTTAACTCTTCCGAAAGTCTCAAAATGGCTAGTATGGGGGTACGATCGAACTGATACATCGCTTGTTTTCAAGCAAAAATATATATTTTTTATATTTTACTTAGATGAACTTTAGGCTTCTCAACATTTCATGCATAGAGACCTTTTTGACAAAATTCAACACTACTGAGTTATAAGTGATTGAATTTTAATACTTGTCGCCATTTTGCAAAAAATTGACAAAATGGATTTTGCTAACAAACATACACAGGATGCTTAAGAATTCTATACTGTCACAAAAATTAAAATTCAAATATGTATAAATAAGCTCACACTGACCTAAACTATATTGAAAATCTTATGAGCGTATGTATGGTGGGTCGATCGACTCATCACACTAAACGTGTTTTGAAAAAAAAATACTTTTATTTTTTAATTTTTAATTTTTTTTTATAGTATCGTAAGTATAGTCGAAAGCTCTATTTTGTATTATAAATTCAAGTCGATTTCTTAAATAGAAACCTCGTACTAGCGTTAACTATATGCAGAGTCGCATAAAAGCTCGTTCGAGGTCTCGGTCAATATATGGTAAGACTCGGTTTTTATTAAAAAAAAAATAATTAAAAATTGCTTTTATATGCAAATTAAAATTCCAAACACTTTTTGCATTAGACATTTTTCAGTAGGATTTCATTTAGCAAAGTTATGACACTTTGAATTTTTACATTAGCCGCCATTTTGAAAAAAAAATTTATATATTTTTTTTAAACATAACGTATAGGGGCTGCACGTTAGTTCTATGCGATACTCAAAATTTAAATTTTTATCTTCGAAACCAAACAGTTAAGAGCGTTAACTCTTCCGAAAGTCTCAAAATGGCTAGTATGGGGGTACGATCGAACTGATACATCGCTTGTTTTCAAGCAAAAATATATATTTTTTATATTTTACTTAGATGAACTTTAGGCTTCTCAACATTTCATGCATAGAGACCTTTTTGACAAAATTCAACACTACTGAGTTATAAGTGATTGAATTTTAATACTTGTCGCCATTTTGCAAAAAATTGACAAAATGGATTTTGCTAACAAACATACACAGGATGCTTAAGAATTCTATACTGTCACAAAAATTAAAATTCAAATATGTATAAATAAGCTCACACTGACCTAAACTATATTGAAAATCTTATGAGCGTATGTATGGTGGGTCGATCGACTCATCACACTAAACGTGTTTTGAAAAAAAAATACTTTTATTTTTTAATTTTTAATTTTTTTTTATAGTATCGTAAGTATAGTCGAAAGCTCTATTTTGTATTATAAATTCAAGTCGATTTCTTAAATAGAAACCTCGTACTAGCGTTAACTATATGCAGAGTCGCATAAAAGCTCGTTCGAGGTCTCGGTCAATATATGGTAAGACTCGGTTTTTATTAAAAAAAAAATAATTAAAAATTGCTTTTATATGCAAATTAAAATTCCAAACACTTTTTGCATTAGACATTTTTCAGTAGGATTTCATTTAGCAAAGTTATGACACTTTGAATTTTTACATTAGCCGCCATTTTGAAAAAAAAATTTATATATTTTTTTTAAACATAACGTATAGGGGCTGCACGTTAGTTCTATGCGATACTCAAAATTTAAATTTTTATCTTCGAAACCAAACAGTTAAGAGCGTTAACTCTTCCGAAAGTCTCAAAATGGCTAGTATGGGGGTACGATCGAACTGATACATCGCTTGTTTTCAAGCAAAAATATATATTTTTTATATTTTACTTAGATGAACTTTAGGCTTCTCAACATTTCATGCATAGAGACCTTTTTGACAAAATTCAACACTACTGAGTTATAAGTGATTGAATTTTAATACTTGTCGCCATTTTGCAAAAAATTGACAAAATGGATTTTGCTAACAAACATACACAGGATGCTTAAGAATTCTATACTGTCACAAAAATTAAAATTCAAATATGTATAAATAAGCTCACACTGACCTAAACTATATTGAAAATCTTATGAGCGTATGTATGGTGGGTCGATCGACTCATCACACTAAACGTGTTTTGAAAAAAAAATACTTTTATTTTTTAATTTTTAATTTTTTTTTATAGTATCGTAAGTATAGTCGAAAGCTCTATTTTGTATTATAAATTCAAGTCGATTTCTTAAATAGAAACCTCGTACTAGCGTTAACTATATGCAGAGTCGCATAAAAGCTCGTTCGAGGTCTCGGTCAATATATGGTAAGACTCGGTTTTTATTAAAAAAAAAATAATTAAAAATTGCTTTTATATGCAAATTAAAATTCCAAACACTTTTTGCATTAGACATTTTTCAGTAGGATTTCATTTAGCAAAGTTATGACACTTTGAATTTTTACATTAGCCGCCATTTTGAAAAAAAAATTTATATATTTTTTTTAAACATAACGTATAGGGGCTGCACGTTAGTTCTATGCGATACTCAAAATTTAAATTTTTATCTTCGAAACCAAACAGTTAAGAGCGTTAACTCTTCCGAAAGTCTCAAAATGGCTAGTATGGGGGTACGATCGAACTGATACATCGCTTGTTTTCAAGCAAAAATATATATTTTTTATATTTTACTTAGATGAACTTTAGGCTTCTCAACATTTCATGCATAGAGACCTTTTTGACAAAATTCAACACTACTGAGTTATAAGTGATTGAATTTTAATACTTGTCGCCATTTTGCAAAAAATTGACAAAATGGATTTTGCTAACAAACATACACAGGATGCTTAAGAATTCTATACTGTCACAAAAATTAAAATTCAAATATGTATAAATAAGCTCACACTGACCTAAACTATATTGAAAATCTTATGAGCGTATGTATGGTGGGTCGATCGACTCATCACACTAAACGTGTTTTGAAAAAAAAATACTTTTATTTTTTAATTTTTAATTTTTTTTTATAGTATCGTAAGTATAGTCGAAAGCTCTATTTTGTATTATAAATTCAAGTCGATTTCTTAAATAGAAACCTCGTACTAGCGTTAACTATATGCAGAGTCGCATAAAAGCTCGTTCGAGGTCTCGGTCAATATATGGTAAGACTCGGTTTTTATTAAAAAAAAAATAATTAAAAATTGCTTTTATATGCAAATTAAAATTCCAAACACTTTTTGCATTAGACATTTTTCAGTAGGATTTCATTTAGCAAAGTTATGACACTTTGAATTTTTACATTAGCCGCCATTTTGAAAAAAAAATTTATATATTTTTTTTAAACATAACGTATAGGGGCTGCACGTTAGTTCTATGCGATACTCAAAATTTAAATTTTTATCTTCGAAACCAAACAGTTAAGAGCGTTAACTCTTCCGAAAGTCTCAAAATGGCTAGTATGGGGGTACGATCGAACTGATACATCGCTTGTTTTCAAGCAAAAATATATATTTTTTATATTTTACTTAGATGAACTTTAGGCTTCTCACATTTCATGCATAGAGACCTTTTTGACAAAATTCAACACTACTGAGTTATAAGTGATTGAATTTTAATACTTGTCGCCATTTTGCAAAAAATTGACAAAATGGATTTTGCTAACAAACATACACAGGATGCTTAAGAATTCTATACTGTCACAAAAATTAAAATTCAAATATGTATAAATAAGCTCACACTGACCTTAACTATATTTATTGAAAATCTTATGAGCGTATGTATGGTGGGTCGATCGACTCATCACACTAAACGTGTTTTGAAAAAAAAATACTTTTATTTTTTAATTTTTAATTTTTTTTTATAGTATCGTAAGTATAGTCTGAAGCTCTATTTTGTTATAAAATTCAAGTCGATTTCTTAAATAGAAACCTCGTACTAGCGTTAACTATATGCAGCGTCGCATAAAAGCTCGTTCGAGGTCTCGGTCAATATATAGTAAGACTCGGTTTTTATTAAAAAAAAAATAATTAAAAATTGCTTTTATATGCAAATTAAAAATTCCAAACACTTTTTGCATACGACATTTTTTAGTAGGATTTCATTTAGCAAAGTTATGACACTTTGAATTTTTACGATAGCCGCCATTTTGAAAAAAAAATTTTATATATTTTTTTTAAACATAACGTATAGGGGCTGCACGTTAGTTCTATGCAATACTCGAAATTTAAATTTTAATCTTCGAAACCAAGCAGGTAAGAGCGTTAACTCTTCCGAAAGTCTCAAAATGGCTAGTATGGGGTACGATCGAACTGACACATCGCTTGTTTTCAAGCAAAAATATATATTTTTTATATTTTATTCTGATGAACTTTAGGCTTCTGAACATTTCATGTATAGAGACCTTTTTGATTAAATTCAACACTACTGAGTTATAAGTGATTGAATTTCAATACTTGTCGCCATTTTGCAAAAAATTGACAAATTGGATTTTGCTAACAAACATACACAGGATGCTTAAGAATTCTATACTGTCACAAAAATTGAAATTCAAATATGTATAAATAAGCTCACACTGACCTTAACTATATTGAAAACTTATGAGCGTATGTATGGTGGGTCGATCGACTCATCACACTAAACGTGTTTTGAAAAAAAAATACTTTTATTTTTTAATTATTAATTTTTTTTTATAGTATCGTAAGTATAGTCGGAAGCTCTATTTTGTTTAAAAAATTCAAGTCGATTTCTTAAATAGAAACCTCATACGAGCGTTAACTATATGCAGCGTCGCATAAAAGCTCGTTCGAGGTCTCGGTCAATATATGGTAAGACTCGGTTTTTATTAAAAAAAAAATAATTAAAAATTGCTTTTATATGCAAATTAAAATTCCAAACACTTTTTGCATACGACATTTTTTAGTAGGATTTCATTTAGCAAAGTTATGACACTTTGAATTTTTACGATAGCCACCATTTTGAAAAAAAATTTTATATATTTTTTTTAAACATAACGTATAGGGGCTGCACGTTAGTTCTATGCGATACTCGAAATTTCAATTTCAATTTTCAAAACCAAGCAGTTAAGAGCGTTAACTCTTCCGAAAGTCTCAAAATGGCTAGTATGGGGGTACGATCGAACTGACACATCGCTTGTTTTCAAGCAAAAATATATATTTTTATATTTTATTCTTTTGAACTTTAGGCTTCTGAACATTTCATGTATAGAGACCTTTTTAATAAAATTTAACACTACTGAGTTATAAGTGATTGAATTTCAATACTTGTCGCCATTTTGCAAAAAATTGACAAATTGGATTTTGCTAACAAAGATACACAGGATGCTTAAGAATTCTATACTGTCACAAAAATTGAAATTCAAATATGTATAAATAAGCTCACACTGACCTTAACTATATTAAAAATCTTATGAGCGTATGTATGGTGGGTCGATCGATTCATCACACTAAACGTGTTTTGAAAAAAAAATACTTTTATTTTTTTAATTTTTAATTTTTTTTTATAGTATCGTAAGTATAGTTGGAAGCTCTATTTTGTTTTAAAAAATTTAAGTCGATTTCTTAAATAGAAACCTCATACGAGCGTTAACTATATGCAGCGTCGCATAAAAGCTCGTTCGAGGTCTCGGTCAATATATGGTAAGACTCGGTTTTTATTAAAAAAAAAATAATTAAAAATTGCTTTTATATGCAAATTAAAATTCCAAACACTTTTTGCATACGACATTTTTTAGTAGGATTTTATTTAGCAAAGTTATGACACTTTGAATTTTTACGATAGCCGCCATTTTTGAAAAAAAATTTATATATTTTTTTTAAACATAACGTATAGGGGCTGCACGTTAGTTCTATGCGATACTCGAAATTTAAATTTTAATTTTCGAAACCAAGCAGGTAAGAGCGTTAACTCTTCCGAAAGTCTCAAAATGGCTAGTATGGGGGTACGATCGAACTGACACATCGCTTGTTTTCAAGCAAAAATATATATTTTTTATATTTTATTCTGATGAACTTTAGGCTTCTGAACATTTCATGTATAGAGACCTTTTTGAATAAATTCAACACTACTGAGTTATAAGTGATTGAATTTCAATACTTGTCGCCATTTTGCAAAAAATTGACAAATTGGATTTTGCTAACAAACATACACAGGATGCTTAAGAATTCTATACTGTCACAAAAATTGAAATTCAAATATGTATAAATAAGCTCACACTGACCTTAACTATATTTAAAATCTTATGAGCGTATGTATATTGGGTCGATCGATTCATCACACTAAACGTGTTTTGAAAAAAAAAATACTTTTATTTTTTAATTTTTAATTTTTTTTTATAGTATCGTAAGTATAGTCGGAAGCTTTATTTTGTTTAAAAAATTCAAGTCGATTTCTTAAATAGAAACCTCATACGAGCGTTAACTATATGCAGCGTCGCATAAAAGCTCGTTCGAGGTCTCGGTCAATATATGGTAAGACTCGGTTTTTATTAAAAAAAAAATAATTAAAAATTGCTTTTATATGCAAATTAAAATTCCAAACACTTTTTGCATACGACATTTTTTAGTAGGATTTCATTTAGCAAAGTTATGACACTTTGAATTTTTACGACAGCCACCATTTTGAAAAAAAATTTTATATATTTTTTTTAAACATAACGTATAGGGGCTGCACGTTAGTTCTATGCGATACTCGAAATTTAAATTTCAATTTTCGAAACCAAGCAGTTAAGAGCGTTAACTCTTCCGAAAGTCTCAAAATGGCTAGTATGGGGGTACGATCGAACTGACACATCGCTTGTTTTCAAGCAAAAATATATATTTTTTATATTTTATTCTGATGAACTTTAGGCTTCTGAACATTTCATGTATAGAGACCTTTTTAATAAAATTCAACACTACTGAGTTATAAGTGATTGAATTTCAATACTTGTCGCCATTTTGCAAAAAATTGACAAATTGGATTTTGCTAACAAAGATACACAGGATGCTTAAGAATTCTATACTGTCACAAAAATTGAAATTCAAATATGTATAAATAAGCTCACACTGACCTTAACTATATTGAAAATCTTATGAGCGTATGTATGGTGGGTCGATCGATTCATCACACTAAACGTGTTTTGAAAAAAAAATACTTTTATTTTTTAATTTTTAATTTTTTTTTATAGTATCGTAAGTATAGTCGGAAGCTCTATTTTGTTTAAAAAATTCAAGTCGATTTCTTAAATAGAAACCTCATACGAGCGTTAACTATATGCAGCGTCGCATAAAAGCTCGTTCGAGGTCTCGGTCAATATATGGTAAGACTCGGTTTTTATTAAAAAAAATAATTAAAAATTGCTTTTATATGCAAATTAAAATTCCAAACACTTTTTGCATACGACATTTTTTAGTAGGATTTCATTTAGCAAAGTTATGACACTTTGAATTTTTACGATAGCCGCCATTTTTGAAAAAAAATTTATATATTTTTTTTAAACATAACGTATAGGGGCTGCACGTTAGTTCTATGCGATACTCGAAATTTAAATTTTAATCTTCGAAACCAAGCAGGTAAGAGCGTTAACTCTTCCGAAAGTCTCAAAATGGCTAGTATGGGGGTACGATCGAACTGACACATCGCTTGTTTTCAAGCAAAAATATATATTTTTTATATTTTATTCTGATGAACTTTAGGCTTCTGAACATTTCATGTATAGAGACCTTTTTGATTAAATTCAACACTACTGAGTTATAAGTGATTGAATTTCAATACTTGTCGCCATTTTGCAAAAAATTGACAAATTGGATTTTGCTAACAAACATACACAGGATGCTTAAGAATTCTATACTGTCACAAAAATTGAAATTCAAATATGTATAAATAAGCTCACACTGACCTTAACTATATTGAAAATCTTATGAGCGTATGTATGGTGGGTCGATCGACTCATCACACTAAACGTGTTTTGAAAAAAAAATACTTTTATTTTTTAATTTTTAATTTTTTTTTATAGTATCGTAAGTATAGTCGGAAGCTCTATTTTGTTTAAAAAATTCAAGTCGATTTCTTAAATAGAAACCTCATACGAGCGTTAACTATATGCAGCGTCGCATAAAAGCTCGTTCGAGGTCTCGGTCAATATATGGTAAGACTCGGTTTTTATTAAAAAAAAAATAATTAAAAATTGCTTTTATATGCAAATTAAAATTCCAAACACTTTTTGCATACGACATTTTTTAGTAGGATTTCATTTAGCAAAGTTATGACACTTTGAATTTTTACGATAGCCGCCATTTTTGAAAAAAATTTTATATATTTTTTTTAAACATAACGTATAGGGGCTGCACGTTAGTTTTATGCGATACTCTAAATTTAAATTTTAATCTTCGAAACCAAGCAGTTAAGAGCGTTAACTCTTCCGAAAGTCTCAAAATGGCTAGTATGGGGGTACGATCGAACTGACACATCGCTTGTTTTCAAGCAAAAATATATATTTTTTATATTTTATTCTGATGAACTTTAGGCTTCTGAACATTTCATGTATAGAGACCTTTTTGATAAAAATCAACACTACTGAGTTATAAGTGATTGAATTTCAATACTTGTCGCCATTTTGCAAAAAATTGACAAATTGGATTTTGCTAACAAACATACACAGGATGCTTAAGAATTCTATACTGTCACAAAAATTGAAATTCAAATATGTATAAATAAGCTCACACTGACCTTAACTATATTGAAAATCTTATGAGCGTATGTATGGTGGGTCGATCGACTCATCACACTAAACGTGTTTTGAAAAAAAAATACTTTTATTTTTTAATTATTAATTTTTTTTTATAGTATCGTAAGTATAGTCGGAAGCTCTATTTTGTTTAAAAAATTCAAGTCGATTTCTTAAATAGAAACCTCATACGAGCGTTAACTATATGCAGCGTCGCATAAAAGCTCGTTCGAGGTCTCGGTCAATATATGGTAAGACTCGGTTTTTATTTAAAAAAAAAAAAAATTAAAAATTGCTTTTATATGCAAATTAAAATTCCAAACACTTTTTGCATACGACATTTTTTAGTAGGATTTCATTTAGCAAAGTTATGACACTTTGAATTTTTACGATAGCCGCCATTTTGAAAAAAAAATTTATATATTTTTTTTAAACATAACGTATAGGGGCTGCACGTTAGTTCTATGCGATACTCGAAATTTAAATTTTAATCTTTGAAACCAAGCAGTTAAGAGCGTTAACTCTTCCGAAAGTCTCAAAATGGCTAGTATGGGGGTACGATCGAACTGACACATCGCTTGTTTTCAAGCAAAAATATATATTTTTTATATTTTATTCTGATGAACTTTAGGCTTCTAAACATTTCATGTATAGAGACCTTTTTGATAAAATTCAACACTACTGAGTTATAAGTGATTGAATTTCAATACTTGTCGCCATTTTGCAAAAAATTGACAAATTGGATTTTGCTAACAAACATACACAGGATGCTTAAGAATTCTATACTGTCACAAAAATTGAAATTCAAATATGTATAAATAAGCTCACACTGACCTTAACTATATTAAAAATCTTATGAGCGTATGTATGGTGGGTCGATCGACTCATCACACTAAACGTGTTTTGAAAAAAAAATACTTTTATTTTTTAATTTTTAATTTTTTTTTATAGTATCGTAAGTATAGTCTGAAGCTCTATTTTGTTTAAAAAATTCAAGTCGATTTCTTAAATAGAAACCTCATACGAGCGTTAACTATATGCAGCGTCGCATAAAAGCTCGTTCGAGGTCTCGGTCAATATATAGTAAGACTCGGTTTTTTTAAAAAAAAAAATAATTAAAAATTGCTTTTATATGCAAATTAAAATTCCAAACACTTTTTGCATACGACATTTTTTAGTAGGATTTCATTTAGCAAAGTTATGACACTTTGAATTTTTACGATAGCCGCCATTTTGAAAAAAAATTTTATATATTTTTTTTAAACATAACGTATAGGGGCTGCACGTTAGTTCTATGCGATACTCGAAATTTAAATTTTAATCTTCGAAACCAAGCAGTTAAGAGCGTTAACTCTTCCGAAAGTCTCAAAATGGCTAGTATGGGGGTACGATCGAACTGACACATCGCTTGTTTTCAAGCAAAAATATATATTTTTTATATTTTATTCTGATGAACTTTAGGCTTTTAAACATTTCATGTATAGAGACCTTTTTGATAAAATTCAACACTACTGAGTTATAAGTGATTGAATTTCAATACTTGTCGCCATTTTGCAAAAAATTGACAAATTGGATTTTGCTAACAAACATACACAGGATGTTTAAAAATTCTATACTGTCACAAAAATTGAAATTCAAATATGTATAAATAAGCTCACACTGACCTTAACTATATTGAAAATCTTATGAGCGTATGTATGGTGGGTCGATCGATTCATCACACTAAACGTGTTTTGAAAAAAAAATACTTTTATTTTTTAATTTTTAATTTTTTTTTATAGTATCGTCAGTATAGTCGGAAGCTCTATTTTGTTTAAAAAATTCAAGTCGATTTCTTAAATAGAAACCTCATACGAGCGTTAACTATATGCAGCGTCGCATAAAAGCTCGTTCGAGGTCTCGGTCAATATATGGTAAGACTCGGTTTTTATTAAAAAAAAAATAATTAAAAATTGCTTTTATATGCAAATTAAAATTCCAAACACTTTTTGCATACGACATTTTTTAGTAGGATTTCATTTAGCAAAGTTATGACACTTTGAATTTTTACGATAGCCGCCATTTTTGAAAAAAAATTTATATATTTTTTTTAAACATAACGTATAGGGGCTGCACGTTAGTTCTATGCAATACTCGAAATTTAAATTTTAATCTTCGAAACCAAGCAGGTAAGAGCGTTAACTCTTCCGAAAGTCTTAAAATGGCTAGTATGGGGGTACGATCGAACTGACACATCGCTTGTTTTCAAGCAAAAATATATATTTTTTATATTTTATTCTGATGAACTTTAGGCTTCTGAACATTTCATGTATAGAGACCTTTTTGATTAAATTCAACACTACTGAGTTATAAGTGATTGAATTTCAATACTTGTCGCCATTTTGCAAAAAATTGACAAATTGGATTTTGCTAACAAACATACACAGGATGCTTAAGAATTCTATACTGTCACAAAAATTGAAATTCAAATATGTATAAATAAGCTCACACTGACCTTAACTATATTGAAAATCTTATGAGCGTATGTATGGTGGGTCGATCGACTCATCACACTAAACGTGTTTTGAAAAAAAAATACTTTTATTTTTTAATTTTTAATTTTTTTTTATAGTATCGTAAGTATAGTCGGAAGCTCTATTTTGTTTAAAAAATTCAAGTCGATTTATTAAATAGAAACCTCATACGAGCGTTAACTATATGCAGCGTCGCATAAAAGCTCGTTCGAGGTCTCGGTCAATATATGGTAAGACTCGGTTTTTATTAAAAAAAAAATAATTAAAAATTGCTTTTATATGCAAATTAAAATTCCAAACACTTTTTGCATACGACATTTTTTAGTAGGATTTCATTTAGCAAAGTTATGACACTTTGAATTTTTACGATAGCCGCCATTTTGAAAAAAATTTTTATATATTTTTTTTAAACATAACGTATAGGGGCTGCACGTTAGTTCTATGCGATACTCGAAATTTAAATTTTAATCTTTAAAACCAAGCAGTTAAGAGCGTTAACTCTTCCGAAAGTCTCAAAATGGCTAGTATGGGGGTACGATCGAACTGACACATCGCTTGTTTTCAAGCAAAAATATATATTTTTTATATTTTATTCTGATGAATTTTAGGCTTCTGAACATTTCATGTATAGAGACCTTTTTGATAAAATTCAACACTACTGAGTTATAAGTGATTGAATTTCAATACTTGTCGCCATTTTGCAAAAAATTGACAAATTGGATTTTGCTAACAAACATACACAGGATGCTTAAGAATTCTATACTGTCACAAAAATTGAAATTCAAATATGTATAAATAAGCTCACACTGACCTTAACTATATTGAAAATCTTATGAGCGTATGTATGGTGGGTCGATCGACTCATCACACTAAACGTGTTTTGAAAAAAAAATACTTTTATTTTTTAATTATTAATTTTTTTTTATAGTATCGTAAGTATAGTCGGAAGCTCTATTTTGTTTAAAAAATTCAAGTCGATTTCTTAAATAGAAACCTCATACGAGCGTTAACTATATGCAGCGTCGCATAAAAGCTCGTTCGAGGTCTCGGTCAATATATGGTAAGACTCGGTTTTTATTAAAAAAAAAATAATTAAAAATTGCTTTTATATGCAAATTTAAATTCCAAACACTTTTTGCATACGACATTTTTTAGTAGGATTTTATTTAGCAAAGTTATGACACTTTGTATTTTTACGATAGCCGCCATTTTGAAAAAAAATTTTATATATTTTTTTTAAACATAACGTATAGGGGCTGCACGTTAGTTCTATGCGATACTCGAAATTTAAATTTTAATCTTCGAAACCAAGCAGTTAAGAGCGTTAACTCTTCCGAAAGTCTCAAAATGGCTAGTATGGGGGTACGATCGAACTGACACATCGCTTGTTTTCAAGCAAAAATATATATTTTTTATATTTTATTCTAATGAACTTTAGGCTTCTGAACATTTCATGTATAGAGACCTTTTTGATAAAATTCAACACTACTGAGTTATAAGTGATTGAATTTCAATACTTGTCGCCATTTTGCAAAAAATTGACAAATTGGATTTTGCTAACAAAGATACACAGGATGCTTAAGAATTCTATACTACTATACTACTGAGTTATAAGTGATTGAATTTCAATACTTGTCGCCATTTTGCAAAAAATTGACAAATTGGATTTTGCTAACAAACATACACAGGATGCTTAAGAATTCTATCCTGTCACAAAAATTGAAATTCAAATATGTATAAATAAGCTCACACTGACCTTAACTATAATGAAAATCTTATGAGCGTATGTATGGTGGGTCGATTGACTCATCACACTAAACGTGTTTTGAAAAAAAAATACTTTTATTTTTTAATTTTTAATTTTTTTTTATAGTATCGTAAGTATAGTCGGAAGCTCTATTTTGTTAAAAAAATTCAAGTCGATTTCTTAAATAGAAACCTCATACGAGCGTTAACTATATGCAGCGTCGCATAAAAGCTCGTTCGAGGTCTCGGTCAATATATGGTAAGACTCGGTTTTTATTAAAAAAAAAATAATTAAAAATTGCTTTTATATGCAAATTAAAATTCCAAACACTTTTTGCATACGACATTTTTTAGTAGGATTTCATTTAGCAAAGTTATGACACTTTGAATTTTTACGATAGCCGCCATTTTGAAAAAAATTTTTATATATTTTTTTTAAATATAACGTATAGGGGCTGCACGTTAGTTCTATGCGATTCTCGAAATTTAAATTTTAATCTTCGAAACCAAGCAGTTAAGAGCGTTAACTCTTCCGAAAGTCTCAAAATGGCTAGTATGGGGGTACGATCGAACTGACACATCGCTTGTTTTCAAGCAAAAATATATATTTTTTATATTTTATTCTAATGAACTTTAGGCTTCTGAACATTTCATGTATAGAGACCTTTTTGATAAAATTCAACACTACTGAGTTATAAGTGATTGAATTTCAATACTTGTCGCCATTTTGCAAAAAATTGACAAATTGGATTTTGCTAACAAAGATACACAGGATGCTTAAGAATTCTATACTGTCACAAAAATTGAAATTCAAATATGTATAAATAAGCTCACACTGACCTTAACTATATTGAAAATCTTATGAGCGTATGTATGGTGGGTCGATCGACTCATCACACTAAACGTGTTTTGAAAAAAAAATACTTTTATTTTTTAATTTTTAATTTTTTTTTATAGTATCGTAAGTGTAGTCGGAAGCTCTATTTTGTTTAAAAAATTCAAGTCGATTTCTTAAATAGAAACCTCATACGAGCGTTAACTATATGCAGCGTCGCATAAAAGCTCGTTCGAGGTCTCGGTCAATATATAGTAAGACTCGGTTTTTATTAAAAAAAAAATAATTAAAAATTGCTTTTATATGCAAATTAAAATTCCAAACACTTTTTGCATACGACATTTTTTAGTAGGATTTCATTTAGCAAAGTTATGACACTTTGAATTTTTACGATAGCCGCCATTTTGAAAAAAAAATTTATATATTTTTTTTAAACATAACGTATAGGGGCTGCACGTTAGTTCTATGCGATACTCGAAATTTAAATTTTAATCTTCGAAACCAAGCAGTTAAGAGCGTTAACTCTTCCGAAAGTCTCAAAATGGCTAGTATGGGGGTACGATCGAACTGACACATCGCTTGTTTTCAAGCAAAAATATATATTTTTTATATTTTATTCTGATGAACTTTAGGCTTCTGAACATTTCATGTATAGAGACCTTTTTGATAAAATTCAACACTACTGAGTTATAAGTGATTGAATTTCAATACTTGTCGCCATTTTGCAAAAAATTGACAAATTGGATTTTGCTAACAAACATACACAGGATGCTTAAGAATTCTATACTGTCACAAAAATTGAAATTTAAATATGTATAAATAAGCTCACACTGACCTTAACTATATTGAAAATCTTATGAGCGTATGTATGGTGGGTCGATCGACTCATCACACTAAACGTGTTTTGAAAAAAAAATACTTTTATTTTTTAATTTTTAATTTTTTTTTATAGTATCGTAAGTATAGTCGGAAGCTCTATTTTGTTTAAAAAATTCAAGTCGATTTCCTAAATAGAAACCTCATACGAGCGTTAACTATATGCAGCGTCGCATAAAAGCTCGTTCGAGGTCTCGGTCAATATATGGTAAGACTCGGTTTTTATTAAAAAAAAAATAATTAAAAATTGCTTTTATATGCAAATTAAAATTCCAAACACTTTTTGCATACGACATTTTTTAGTAGGATTTCATTTAGCAAAGTTGTGACACTTTAAATTTTTACGAAAGCCGCCATTTTTGAAAAAAATTTTATATATTTTTTTTAAACATAACGTATAGGGGCTGCACGTTAGTTCTATGCGATACTCGAAATTTAAATTTTAATCTTCGAAACCAAGCAGTTAAGAGCGTTAACTCTTCCGAAAGTCTCAAAATGGCTAGTATGGGGGTACGATCGAACTGACACATCGCTTGTTTTCAAGCAAAAATATATATTTTTTATATTTTATTCTGATGAACTTTAGGCTTCTGAACATTTCATGTATAGAGACCTTTTTGATAAAATTCAACACTACTGAGTTATAAGTGATTGAATTTCAATACTTGTCGCCATTTTGCAAAAAATTGACAAATTGGATTCTGCTAACAAACATACACAGGATGCTTAAGAATTCTATACTGTCACAAAAATTGAAATTCAAATATGTATAAATAAGCTTACACTGACCTTAACTATATTGAAAATCTTATGAGCGTATGTATGGTGGGTCGATCGACTCATCACACTAAACGTGTTTTGAAAAAAAAATACTTTTATTTTTTAATTTTTAATTTTTTTTTATAGTATCGTAAGTATAGTCGGAAGCTCTATTTTGTTTAAAAAATTCAAGTCGATTTCTTAAATAGAAACCTCATACGAGCGTTAACTATATGCAGCGTCGCATAAAAGCTCGTTCGAGGTCTCGGTCAATATATGGTAAGACTCGGTTTTTATTAAAAAAAATAATTAAAAATTGCTTTTATATGCAAATTAAAATTCCAAACACTTTTTGCATACGACATTTTTTAGTAGGATTTCATTTAGCAAAGTTATGACACTTTGAATTTTTACGATAGCCGCCATTTTGAAAAAAATTTTTATATATTTTTTTTAAACATAACGTATAGGGGCTGCACGTTAGTTCTATGCGATACTCGAAATTTAAATTTGAATTTTCGAAACCAAGCAGTTAAGAGCGTTAACTCTTCCGAAAGTCTCAAAATGGCTAGTATGGGGGTACGATCGAACTGACACATCGCTTGTTTTCAAGCAAAAATATATATTTTTTATATTTTATTCTGATGAACTTTAGGCTTTTGAACATTTCATGTATAGAGACCTTTTTGATAAAATTTAACACTACTGAGTTATAAGTGATTGAATTTCAATACTTGTCGCCATTTTGCAAAAAATTGACAAATTGGATTTTGCTAACAAACATACACAGGATGCTTAAGAATTCTATACTGTCACAAAAATTGAAATTCAAATATGTATAAATAAGCTCACACTGACCTTAACTATATTGAAAATCTTATGAGCGTATGTATGGTGGGTCGATCGACTCATCACACTAAACGTGTTTTGAAAAAAAAATACTTTTATTTTTTAATTTTTAATTTTTTTTTATAGTATCGTAAGTATAGTCGGAAGCTCTATTTTGTTTAAAAAATTCAAGTCGATTTCCTAAATAGAAACCTCATACGAGCGTTAACTATATGCAGCGTCGCATAAAAGCTCGTTCGAGGTCTCGGTCAATATATGGTAAGACTCGGTTTTTATTAAAAAAAAAATAATTAAAAATTGCTTTTATATGCAAATTAAAATTCCAAACCCTTTTTTTATAAGACATTTTTTAGTAGGATTTTATTTAGCAAAGTTATGACACTTTGAATTTTTACGATAGCCGCCATTTTAAAAAAAAAATTTATATATTTTTTTTAAACATAACGTATAGGGGCTGCACGTTAGTTCTATGCGATACTCAAAATTTAAATTTTAATCTTTGAAACCAAGCAGTTAAGAGCGTTAACTCTTCCGAAAGTCTCAAAATGGCTAGTATGGGGGTACGATCGAACTGACACATCGCTTGTTTTTAAGCAAAAATATATATTTTTTATATTTTATTCTGATGAACTTTAGGCTTCTGAACATTTCATGTATAGAGACCTTTTTGATAAAATTCAACACTACTGAGTTATAAGTGATTGAATTTCAATACTTGTCGCCATTTTGCAAAAAATTGACAAATTGGATTTTGCTAACAAACATACACAGGATGCTTAAGAATTCTATACTGTCACAAAAATTGAAATTCAAATATGTATAAATAAGCTCACACTGACCTTAACTATATTGAAAATCTTATGAGCGTATGTATGGTGGGTCGATCGACTCATCACACTAAACGTGTTTTGAAAAAAAAATACTTTTATTTTTTAATTTTTAATTTTTTTTTATAGTATCGTAAGTATAGTCGGAAGCTCTATTTTGTTTAAAAAATTCAAGTCGATTTCTTAAATAGAAACCTCATACGAGCGTTAACTATATGCAGCGTCGCATAAAAGCTCGTTCGAGGTCTCGGTCAATAT